>NC_092053.1:82945127-83245127 GCF_003086295.3 Arachis hypogaea
AAGAAGAAATCCTAAATCCTAAAAGAGAGAGAGAGAAGATCTCCCTCTCAACTAAATCTAAATCATTGAAAGGTAAAATATGCGAGCTCCCTTGAATGGGTGCATTCCCACACTTATAACCTCTGGTCTATGCTGTCTGTACTTGGATTTGGGCCAAAAAGGGCTTCAGAATTCGCTGGGGGTGTATTCTGTAAATTCTGATACGTGGCCTCTGTCACGCGGTCGCGTCATTTGGAGCCTTTCCTTGCCACGCGGTCGCGTCAGTCATGCGATCGTGTCATATGCATTCTGCTTAAGCGCGCGGTTGCGTCAGTCATGCGGCCGCGTCACTGCTGATTCGTGCTTGGCACGCGATCGCGTCGTCCATGCGATCGTGTGGATACCAGTTTCCTTAAAGCTCTGTTTTGCTTTCTCCTTCCATTTTAGTATGTTTTCTTTTTCCATCCTTTAAGTCATTCTGCCTTAGAAAATCTGAAACTACTCAACACACTAATCACGATATGATGGAGTCTTGCATTTCTTACGGAAAGTTTATATTTGGATTTCCTTGCATATGCTTCAAGTAGAGTCTCATTTCCTTGAGTAGTTTCTTTCTTTCTATGATGGAGAGTTGAGATTGGGGGATGAGAAGGGCCATTTTGGCTTTGGTATGGATGTTGAGATGTGTTGTTAGGTGAGTGCGATATGATCTCTGGTGTGGGATGTTGGTGAGCTGCATTATTGTTGGGGTTGTGGCATCTCTGATCTTGGCCTTGGTCTTGTTGATTTCCCCACCCAAAGTTTGGGTGGTTCCTCCACCCAGGATTATACGTTTGGAGTATGGGTCATGGTCTGCCTAGGTGAATTTCCAATGTAGTTGGCTGCTCCTGACTACCCTCTGCTTCTTCATTCACTCCTTCTTGAGTTGCTGCTGAAGTGGTGATTGCTGCTACTTGATTCCTCTCTATCTTTTGGTGAGGTCAGCCAATTGCTTGGTAATCATCTTATTTTGACTAGCAGTGCATCCACATTGTTTAGCTCCATCACTCCTCTAATGTTGCCTCTTTCAGAAGCATAGAGTAGTCATTCTCAGCTACAGTCTCAATGACATCTATGGCTTCTTCAATGGTCTTCTTCTTGTTCAGAGATCCTCGGGTGAGTGCTCTACTACCTTCTTTGATTCATAAGAAAGACCTTCATAGAAAATGTGCAGCTGCACCATTCATTGAACATATCTGGCGGGATCTTCTTGTCAAGTCTTTGAATCTCTCCCATGCTTCATATAGAGTCTCACCATCTTGCTGCCTGAATTTGAACCTCAGCTCTCAACCTTTTGATTCTTGAGGAGGATAGAATCTCGCCAAGATTTGTTTACCACATTTCCCAGGTTGTTAAGCTCTCTTTCGGAAAGATTCCACCATTTAGATGCCTTGTCCTGAGTGAGAAGGGAATAGAAGTAGTCTGTAGTGTCAGGATGAACACCATTAGACTTCACAGTGTCACATATCCTCAGGAAGGTGGTTAGATGTTGATTGGGATCTTCTTGAACACTTCCTCCGAATGAACAATTATTCTGAACAAGGGTGATGAGCTGTGGCTTTAGTTCAAAGTTGTTGGCATGTATGGTTGGTTTTGGATGCTACTTCCACAGTTTCCTGGGTTTGGATTGATGTAGGATCCTAGAACTCTTATTTCTTGCCCAGCATGATGCGCTGGACCTTCTCTGCCATGGTGTGAGCCTCTTCTTATGATGTTTCTCCATATTCTCATCCATGTCTAGTTCAAAATACTATTCCTCTTCCTCAGCACTAACTACTCTCTTCCTCTTGCTTCCCTCCTTAATCTAAGGAATGTCCTCTCAGGTCAGAATCAAGGAAGTTGAGCCCGCTTCTTCTACCTGTCATACAACAACAAGGCAAAAGCAAGAAGGGTAGATGCAGACAGTATTTCTGCAGAAATGCTGTTAGTGTGAGTGATAGAATATATCAAACAGTTAGTGGGTCAGTGGAACAAATAGTAAAAAAATGATATGCAGATAGCACCACAAATGGGTGAGAGGTAAATGGAAGGAAATAACTAAAACTGAATGAAAATTACTCAGATGGAATTAAATCAAACAAAAGAAAAGTGCTCAATCTTGTTATCCACCAATTTAATCATTGTTGATACAAAATTAATCCCCGGCAATGGCGCCATAAACTTGATGCACGGAAACTTGTCTCTCAACAGATTTCCCTCAGCAAGTATACCGAATTGTCGTCAAGTAAAAACTCACAATAGAGTGAGGTCGAATCCCACAGGGATTGATTGGTCAAGAAACTTTAATTGGCGGAATGTTCTAGTTGAGCTAAGCAGAATTTGATATGAGAATTGTAGGAAATTAAATGGCGGGAAAGTAAATGGCAGAAAATGTAAATGCTGGAATAAAGAGCTGAATATAAATGACGGAAAGTAAATTGCAGAATCTTAAATGGGGAATGGGGAATTTAGCATGAAAGTAAATGGCAGAAACTAAAGAGAATGGGTAAATCAGAAATGGGGAATTCATTGGCTTAGGAGATGTTGCATTCTCCGGATCAAGTTCATTCTCATCTCTTCCTCAATCAATGCATTCATTGATCTCCTTGGCAATATTAAGTGATTGAATTCCAATTCCTTGGTAACTCAATCTCTCAAATCTTGATCAATAGCCAATTCCTTGGTCTAATAGCATGATCTCTTCATTCCTCTTCCAAGGTTCAGAGAGATCTAAGTATGAATAGTTTCTTTTCCAAGACAACTATCCAATTGGATGAAGATTGAAAGCTTTCTTGTAAAATCAAGAGAAAAGAAAGAAGAAGAATAATGAAAACTATTATTGATCCATCAAATTATAACAGAGCTCTCTAACCCAATGAAAGGGGTTTAGTTGTTCATGGCTCTGGGAATGGAAAGCAAAGATGGAGAGTACATTCTGAAGTAAAACTAGAAGTTGCAGAGAAAGTAAAATTATACAGAGAGTAGTCCTCTCAATCCAAAAGCTCTTCTCTAGTTCAAAACTACCCCTATATATACTACTCTTCTGATTTTCCAGTTGGCTCTTCAAGTCTTGGATATGGGCCTTTGGATCTTGAGTTGAAGCAGTTTGGAATCTTCAGTGGGCTCAGCTTTACTTGCAGAGAAAGTGTGAACTAGGCATGGACTTTGGCTAGGACGTTAGTGGCGTTAACGTTAAGTAAAAATATGGGTTCGAGAATGTTAGTGACAATCACCTTTTGCACTAACGTTCCTAGCCCAAGATGAGTTACGTTAACTTCAACGTTAGTGGCACTAACGTTGCCTCTTGATCCATCGCGAGCGTTATTGGCGTTTACCTTTGCCAATAACGTTGCTCTTGGCCCCTTCTTCCCTACGTTAGAGTTCACGTTAGTGTAGCTAACGTGACTCTTAACGTGGGTATACCTCAACTTCGAGAGCGTTAGTGACACTTACCTTTGTCACTAACGCTCCAAACACCCTTCTTCCCAAGTTAGAGTTCACGTTACTTAGGTTAACGTGACTTCTAACGTGGTAGTGATAGCCATCTCCAACGTTAGTGACAAAAGTGAGTGTCAATAACGTTGGCTCATCATTCCTTTCCTCCACGTTAGCTTCCACGTTAATGCAATTAACGTGGCATCTAACGTGGCTAATAGAGGCTTAGTCCAACGTTAGTGACAAAGGTGAGTGTCACTAATGTTGGCTCTTCATTGCTTCTCCCATGTTAGAGTTCACGTTAATGTAGTTAGCGTGACTTTTAACGTGGCTAAGTGTGCCCCTCTCCCTGACGTTAGTGGCATTCACTTTTACCACTAACGTTGGAGCTTTACTTTTCTTCCACGTTAGCTTCCATGTTAACGTAGTTAACGTGGGCTATGATGGTTCGCGAAAGCATTATTGGTGTTCACTTTTCTCATTAACGTTGTAAGCTAGCCTCCTTTCCTTGTTAATGGTCATATTAGTTGGACTAACATGGCTATTAACGTGGCATCTTCCTTGCTTCCTTTGTCCTGAAATCAAGCAAATAAAGTGCATCAAAGCTAGGTTCTAACCCATGAGATCATGCATCATTCAATTCATGCATAATTCTCATGAAATCATATAAAATTCACAATGTTTGCTTGAATCAAGATGTAAATGACTATTTACCCAAAACTTGCTTATTTCCTAAGAAAGTGCATGAAACTACCCTAAAACCATAAAGAAAAGGTCAGTGAAACTGGCCAAAATGCCCTAGCATCACAAGGCTTGTCATCTGCCCGTGGAACTGGAGCACAAGGTCTACTGGGCAACTAGATTCCTAAACTTTGATGCTAAATTAGCTGAAGAAAAAAGATTGCTCCAGCTGAATGAGCTAGAGGAATTCAGACTCACTGCTTTCGAAAATGCCAAGCTTTACAAAGAGAAAGCAAAAAGGTGACATGACAGAAAGCTGTCATCTAGAGTCTTTGAACCAGGACAGAAGGTTCTACTGTTTAACTCTAGGATCAGGCTATTCCCCGGGAAACTGAAATCCCGGTGGAAGGGACCATATGTGATTACAAGTGTGTCACCATATGGCTATGTGGAGCTTCAAGACATTGATTCTAATAAGGGGTTCATTGTTAATGGACAGAGAATTGAGCGTTATCTTGAAGGCAATGTTGAGAAAGAGTGCTCAAAGCTGAGGCTAGATTAAAAGCTCAGCAAGGTCCAACTAAAGACAATAAAGAAGCGCTTGCTGGGAGGCAACCCAGCCATTAGCAAAGCCTATTTTTTTTTATTTAAATAATAATTATACAAGTTTAATATAAAGAATCTTCAAGGTAAAGAATCAATTGCATAATTTCACAGGGTTACAGAAGGATTCAGAGTACAAAACAGGAAGAAGGAGCTCACTGGCAAGAAAACGCCAGTAAGAGGTATATTTGGGCGTTAAACGCCCAAAAGAAGCATCTACTGGCGTTTAACGCCAGTAATAATACCTTTATGGGTGTTAAACGCCAGAATAGGAGCCATTCTAGGCATTTAACGCCACACTTACAGCATCCTGGGTGTTCAAAAAAACGCCCAATGACGAAAGATTTCTGGCGTTTAACGCCAGCCAGAAGCAACAGCTGGGCGTTAAACGCCCAAAAGAGGCTACAGAAGGGCGTTAAATGCCCAAAACAAGCAGCAGTTGGGCGTTTAACGCCAGGATTGTGGAGGGGAGGAAGTTTTTGTTCCCAACTTGATTTTTTTCAAATTTTCATATTTCCATCCATACTTTCTTGCATAAACTTGTTCCCATACTTTCATTTTTCAATCTCTTTTCCAAAAATATTAAAAATATCTTAATCCTAAAATTAAATTTTCCTCAATTCTTCTTCAACTTCTTTTCAAATCCTTTTCAAAACAAATCTATCTTTTTCAAATTTTTTTCAACGCAATTGAGAGCGCGCCAATTGGGTTTCTGTAGCTCCAAAAAATCCACTTCGAGTGCAGGGAGGTCAGAATCCAACAGCATCTGCAGTCCTTCTTCAGCCTCTGAATCAGATTTTTGCTCAAGTCCCTCAATTTCAGCCAGAAATTACCTGAAATCATAGAAAAACACACAAACTCATAGTAAAGTCCAGAAATGTGATTTTATTTAAAAATTAATAAAAATATACTAAAAACTAACTAAATCATACTAAAAACTATGTAAAAACAATGCCAAAAAGCGTATAAATTATCCGCTCATCACAACATCATCAACGGCGCCAAAACTTGGTGCGCACGTTCATAATCTTAATTCTTTTTCACAACTTCGCACAACAAACCAGCAAGTGCACTGGGTCGTCCAAGTAATAAACCTTACTTGAGTAAGGATCGATCCCACGGAGATTGTCGGCTTGAAGCAAGCTATGGTCACCTTGTAAATCTCAGTTAGGCGGATTCAAATGGTTATGGAGATTTGATAATTAAAATATAATTAAAATATAAAATAGGATAGAAATACTTATGTAATTCATTGGTGAGAAATTCAGATAAGCGTATGGAGTTGCTTTTGTTCCTTCTGAACCTCTGCTTTCCTATTGCTTTCATCCAATCATTCATACTCCTTTCCATGGCTAGCTGTATGTTGGGCATCACTGTTGTCAATGGCTACATCCCGTCCTCTCAGTGAAAATTGTCCAAATACACTGTCACCGCACGGCTAATCATCTGTCGGTTCTCGATCATGTTGTAATAGGATCCATTGATCCTTTTGTGTCTGTCAGTACACCCAGCACTTGCGAGTTTGAAGCTCGTCACAGTCATCTCTTCCTAGATCCTACTCGAAATACCACAGACAAGGTTTAGACTTTCCCAATCTCAGGAATGGCCGCCAATAATTCTAGCTTATACCACGAAGACTCCGATTTTTCGGAATGGAGGCTAAGAGATACGCATTCAAGCTTGTTTTCATGTAGAATGGAAGTGGTTGTCAGGCACGCGTTCATAGGTGAGAATGGTGATGAGTGTCACATAATCATCACATTTATCATGTTCTTGGGTGCTATTGAATATCTTAGAATAAGAATAAGCTTGAGTTGAATAGAAAAACAATAGTACTTTACATTAATTCATGAGGAACAGCAGAGCTCCATACCTTAATCTATGGTGTGTAGAAACTTCACCGTTGAAAATACATAAGAACAAGGTCTAGACATGGCTGAATGGACAGCCTCCCCAAACATGATCTCTGAACATAAAATATCCAAAAGATTTAAATACCATAGTAAAAGTTCCTATTTATACTAAACAAATTACTAAGGTTTATAGAGAATAAGTAAATGATGCAGAAATCCACTTCTGGGCCCACTTGATGTGTGCTTGGGCTGAGCATTGAAGCTTTCACGTGTAGAGGTCTTCTGTCGAGTTAAACGCCAGTTTGTAACTTGTTTCTGGCGTTTAACTCTGCTTTGCAACTTGTTTCTGGCATTTAACGCCAGAATAGGGCAGAAAGCTGGTGTTAAACGCCAGTTTGCGTCATCTAAACTCGGGCAAAGTATGGACTATTATATATTGCCGGAAATCCCTGGATGTCTACTTTCCAACGCAATTGAGAGCGCGCCAATTGGGTTTTTGTAGCTCCAAAAAATCTACTTCGAGTGCAGGGAGGTCAGAATCCAACAGCATCTGCAGTCCTTCTTCAGCCTCTGAATCAGATTTTTTCTCAAGTCCCTCAATTTCAGTCAGAAAGTACCTGAAATCACAGAGAAACACACAAACACATAGTAAAGTCCAAAAATCTGATTTTTATTTAAAAACTAATAAAAATATACTAAAAACTAACTAAATCATACTAAAAACTATGTAAAACAATGCCAAAAAGCGTATAAATTATCCGCTCATCAGACTTCCTTTGGGGAGGTGCTCTGTAAGACTGGTTCTGGTTTTGTTGTCTGTTGTTGTTGTTGTTGTTGTTCCACCTCTAATTTCCATTTTTGTCTCTGCCTCCTCTGTTGTAGTTGTCCCTCCATCCCTGGTTGGAATTATCTCTCCATCCATGATTAGAGTTGTCTTGCCAACCTTGACTGTAGTTTCCACCTTGGTTGTAATTTCCGACTTGTTGATAGTATCCTTGATTCGGGCATTCTTAGAAATTATGAGTAGCTGCCAAGGTGTTGTCTTCTTGTTGGAGCTACGGACACTCATCAGTGTAATGAGTATAATCGGCACATATTCCGCATACTCTTTGAGGAACCAACTGTTGACTCTGTTGTGATGGGAGAGGCTGAGGTTGTTATTGATTCAGATGTATCTGCTTCAGTAGGTTGGTCATCTCACACAGAGTTTGTGTGAGATCAGTTGCCATGCTTCATCCGCGGTCTTGTACTTTTTTAGTGAACCATTACTCGCACCATCCAATGTAGTCTTATCCTGAGGCTTCATGCCTTGTGTGAAGTAGCTGATCAACACCAACCTATCAATCATCTGGTGGGGGCATGCATCCAGAAGATTCCTGAAGCGCTCCCAATACTCATAAAGAGTCTCTGATTTGCCTTGAATAATGCAGGAAATTTCTTTCCTTAGTCTATCAGTAACTTCAGCTGGAAAGCATTTTTCCAAGAATTCTCGCCTGAGCATATCCCAGTTAGTAACAACTGCTTCAGGTTGAGTGTAGTACCACTCCCTCGCCATTCCCTCAAGAGAAAACGGGAAGGCGGTTAGCAGAATAGAAGTCTCATCTGCACCATGATGCCTAATAGTAGAACAGGCTGTCTAAAAATCACTGAGGTGCTTGATAGGCTCCTGAGCAGGTAATCCATGAAACTTAGGCATTAAGTTGATTAGCGCAGTCTTCAGTTCAAAATCTGCAGCCAGATTTGAGTGACGCACTTGATACGATTGCAGTGTAAAGTCTGGAGCTCCTGCTTTCTGGAGAGTAATCCTCCTGCGCTCTGCCATATTAACTGCACGTAAATCAACAGAATCAGTAGTAGAGGAACTTGTTTCTTCCTCGAATGCCGCTTCAGATTCGCCTTCAGAAGAGACTGGTGAACTAGTAGGAACCACTTGACCACCCTCAGAGGCTAACCGACGCCGATTTTGCCTAATACGTGAAATAGTTCTTTCAATTTCAGGATCAAACGCGGCTAAGCTCGGGTCAGACAGTGAACGCGTCATTCAATAAAAGAAACATACAGCTCATGGTAATAAAATAAAATAAAATATGCAAAAATAAAAAATATGTACACCAACTAATAATTTAGCACGCTATTGCAACTCCCTGATAAACCCCGATTTTGTGGTTTATCTTATGCTTATTTTGGGGGATTTTATCTCATTTTCTCACCTTTATTCAATGAAATAGCATGGTTTTGCAATTCTCCCTTGATTTGGGCTTAAATGTGAAAACATACATTTTAGGCCTTGATTTTGCCAATTTTAACTCACTTTAATTCCATTCGATGCCTTGATGTGTTTGTTGAGTGATTTCAAGTTCATAAGGCAAGCATTGGATGGAAGAAGTGAGGAGGAAAGCATGCAAGTGGGAGAACTCATGAAGAAATGAATGAACCGTAAAGCTGTCAAGCCTGACCACTTTGCACTCAAACAACCATAACTTGAGCTACAGATGTCCAAATGAGGCTGTTCTAGTTGGTTGGAAAGCTAACATCCGGGGCTTCGAAATGATATAAAATTTGCCATATGTTACTTCGCGTTCAGGAGCGCACACGCGCCATGTACGTGAGCACGCTGATTCTGCCGTGGGTCCACTTTAATGAAATCGCCCCCAGCAATTTTGCAGCTCATTTTGGGCCCAATCCAACCCATTTCTGATGCTATTTCATGCAGAATTCAAGCTTGGGCAAAGAGAGTAGCGATTGTTTGGTAGTATAGCATCATGTAGGTTAGTTTCTAGAGAGAGAAGCTCCCTCTTCTCTCTAGAATTAGGTTAGGTTAATCTCTCTTAGATTTAGGTTCAATTACATGTTTTCATCTTATTTCTTTTATGAATTCTTGCTTCTACTCTTTCATTCTCTTGATTTGTAATGTTAATTTCCTTTTTTGCTCTCTTTTATGTTCATGGATGCTTATGTTGGATTTAGATCTCTTTTAATGAAATTTAATGTTCCATGTTCTTTTAATTGTTGATTTAAGTTGTGAATTTACTTTCTCTGCAATTTGTAGTTGGTAGATTTATTATTCTTGCACTTTTATTATGCTTTCCTTTATTACCCACCAAGTGTTTGACAAAATGCTTGGTTGGGCTTTAGAGTAGATTTTGAGCATTCTTGGCTTGGAAAGAGTAATTGGGCAATCTTGAGTCATGAAAACCCAACTCATATTGGTGATCTAGAGTTGTTAGCTAATATTGTTTTCATTGACGCTAATCTTTTGCTAATTAAATTGTTGAGTTGATTAGGACTTTTGGATTGAGATTAGCTAGTCTTATTAGACTTTCTCCGAGTATGAGGATAACATGATACCTTCCTCAATCGTCGGAGATGACGTAATGAGATAAATTCTTGTTTATAATTGTGGTATGATTGATTAATCTTGTTTGACTTTCTCCCTATTTGTTGGAGTTGACTAAATAAGATGAATTAATCATTGCATGACTAGGATAGAAAGCCTATGATCTCAACCGTGCCATGAATGTCTCTCTTTATTACTTGCTTTCTTTAATTGCTCTCTTTACTTTTCTTACCATTTATTTTATTGTCCTCTTATCAACAAACCACCCCCCCTTTATCTTCATAGCCAATAATTGAGCACTTCATTGCAATTCCTCGTGAGACGACCCAGAGTTTAAATACTTCGATTATTTTTCATTGGGGTTTGTTACTTGTGACAACTCAAATTTTTGATTGAGAGGATTCTTTGTTGGTGTAGAACTATACTTGCAACGAGAATTCATTCATTTGGTGTAAAATTCTATACCGACACGACAAAATCTCGCTCATCAAAATGGTGTCGTTACCGGGGAGTTGCAATGGTGTTATGTTATTGGCTATTGTATATATGTTAATATGCGTCTTTGCTACTTTTTGCTTGTTTTAGGAGTTAGTTTTTATTAGTTCTTATTAGTATTTGCTTTATTTTCTCTTGCTACTATGAATTCTCATCACTTTGGCTATGAGTTTGGTTTAAATTATGTTGTAGGAAATGGGAGCTACAATGAGGATGTGCATCAAGGATGGAACAATCAAAGATGGGAGGAGCCTCAAGGGATTGATCAACCTTCTTGGCAACCACAACCTCCGGATTCTTATGGGTATAACTCTCATGCTAATGCATATCAATCTAATGGATGTGGTGACCCTTATTGTGATTGTCAACAACCACCACCATATGCCTATGAACCACCCTCTTAACATGACTTTGAACCACCTTACTCACAAGCCCCCTACCACCAAACACCCACGTATGACCCCAACCCTTATCCACCCTACCAACCACCTTATGAGCCATATGAACCATACATAGGACCACCACAGTCCCAACACAACTACTACCAAGAACCACCTCCATATACACCATCTCCATACCCTTACCAAAATGAACCACCTTCCAACTATAATGCCTTCCCCTTAAACAATGAACCTTCTCTTCCACCATCACCTCCCGATGAAGCCCCCATGCAGGAATTGAGAGATCTTGAATCTCATATCTTAAGGCGACAAGAGGAGGATGAAAAGAAGTTTAAAGAGCTAGGAGCCAAGATGGTTATCCTAGTGGAAGCCGTTAGCTATATGGCCTCCTCCCGACTAAGCCTAAGCAACTAAGGCACTCCCATTGACGAATGTGGAGAAGCAATTAAGGAGCCTAGTGAGGGAGTGAGTTTAGAGCTTCAAGGTGAAGAAGAGGAGTTGAAGCAAGGAGTGCAACAAGAGGAGGAAGTTAAGATAATTGAGCCGGAAGAAGTGGTTGAAGCCTTTGAAGAGGTTAACCAAGAGATGGATTCAATCATTGAAGAATTCTTATGGACAATCGAATCCTCTCCAATTGGGCTTGAAATTGAAGTCAAAGAAGGAGATGCACAACCTTTCATGCCCTTGGTGAGCAATGAAGAAGAAATTGAATTAGAAGTGATCCACCAAGAGGAAGAGGTTGAAGTTGAGGAAAGTTGTGAAGAGGTGGAAATAATCAAAGAAGAGCACAAGGGAGTGGAACTTGCAAGACCATTGGAGACATCCCTTCCTAAGTCACCATCCAATACAACATTCAAGTGGGTAAAATTTCTATCCCTATGCTTCACTTTCCCACTTGAATATGGTTTGATTGAAAATGATGGTCAACTTAGAGCTCTTTGTGTTGTTAAGAGTAAGAGAGAGTTGTGTAGTGGTTGGAAGCATCACTCTAAGTTCATGGTGGTTGCTTGCTCAAAGTTTGATTGCAAGGTTTGGTGTGGAGCTAAATTGTATGGGTCTAGGAAGTTGTTTGGAGGCTTCTTTGAGAATTCCAAGGCTAAACCACCCAATTGGAATCATGATGATCAATATGAAGATGGGTGTCAAAACAAAGTGTGGGATCCCGGATCGCACAAGGAAAATCAAATTTGGGAGCTCATGGTTTGTGAAGAACTCCATCAAAACTTGAAGATATTAAAATTGAAGAATGGAGCTTATTGGAGACTCAAGCATTGGTGGATGTTCCAAGATGGTTACAAGCACAAGCCACCTTAAGAGGAGCTCCCCATAAGTCCAACTTAAGGACAATAAACAAAGTGCTAGGTGGGAGACAACCCAGCATGGTAAATTCTTTTCATTTTTCCCTTTTATACGTATTGGTAATTAGTTTAATTTCATGTCTTGTTTGATTAGTTGAGTTTAATTAGGAGTCTAGTAGGTTAAATAAGGTTTTGTGGTGTTTTGGTAGTTGTTCGGAGGTTTGGAATGCTTGGATTGGTGCAAGAACTTGGAAAAATTTTGAAAAACAGAGCACCAACCCGCGCGTGCGCGCACCTGGCGCGTACGTGCGCCTCAAGTATTTTCGACCATCCACGCGGACGCGCCGTGTACGCGTACACGTGGATTAAGTTTTTCCACCCCTCCATACATTCACCCGAGATTTGTGCCTGAAGTGTGCCAACTTTGTGCCCTAGGGCACGCGAACGCGTACCTTGCACGTCCGCGTTGACTCTCTACTTCGCCATGCACGCGCACGCGCACTTCACGCGTACGCGTCGCTTCGATTTTCATCAATCCACGCTTACGCGCACATGATGCGCACGCGTGGATTGCCCTGTTTCACTCACCTTCTTTTCTTCTCCTCTTTCCATTTCTTTCATTCTTCTCTTCTCTTTCCACCCTTCAATCATCATCCAACACTACCAAATATCATGTAACACCATTTCTTTTAGTTAGTTAGTTTGTTTAAATTTTTGTTTTCCATTATAAGTGTTGGATTACTAATCTTGTTTACTGTTTACTGCTGCTTATTACTAATGGGATGTTAGTTTAACATCATTGTCCTTATTGTCATTGTTGGATTCCTTTGTTGAGGTTGAAATTTATTACTCGGTTTGGAATTTTTCATGTTTAACACTTTTAAATACCAAGTACTTGTTACATTGCCTTCATGCATCTTACCTCTTTGAATTGCATGTTTTGGGCACCATGCATTCATCATCTATTGTTAGGCAATTGTATATTATCATTGATTTTTTTTAGGTGATGCTTGTTTATGGTTTATCCTTATTCACGTCACTTATTTCATGCATTGAGATTGTGGAATTGTGAGATTGGATCGAAAGCTTACCTAGTCACATATTTTTGAGCTTTGTGAAGCTTTGTGGGCCATGCTTGCTATGTGATTGATTTTTATATCCCTTTTCCTAGGTTCCATAGAATCCATGTGTTCCACCTCTATGTCACTTAGGTGTTGTAACAACTTCAATATGTGTCGTTGATTATTGTGTGAGTTTCATATACCATTTTGTTCACTAAGTCTACCTACACATCAATCAATGACCATGCATTATCCAATTTCACAATTGCTTGATTTTTGCTTGAATGCTTTTATGCTTCTTCACTACTTGTTTGGTTGCCTTAACCTACAAGTCTTTTAAAGTATCTCAAGCACACTAGAATGAGTGAAGTACATGTTTTCTTTTGTGTAAATGTGACACAACTTTTTATACTAGTATGTATTCTAAACCGCGCGCAATTTTATAACCCACACACCTATTTTTCATCAATGTCACACCAATTCACCCACTCGATTCTAGTGATTTACCTCATTCCAACAATTCACGCTTCCTTGCTTTTGTATTTTCTCATCTTACGGTGTTTATTTTGTTTTTCATGATTGATGCACCATAAGCAAAAACAGAAGCGGAAGGAAGAACACGCAGCACCGGTTGACCTACCAGCTGAAGGTAGCAACTTGGAAAGTTGCCGTACCCCTTGCTCATCTTTGAGTGCACCGAGGACGGTGCAAACTTTTAAGTGTGGGGAGGTCGTCCGACCGCTCGGCATTTTTGGGTGACAAGTTTCTAATCCCAACACTTTTGCATTCCATTTTTAGGTCCTTTAGGATTTTTGGTTTCATTGCATATGTATATATTAAGCTTAGTCAAAATCATGATATTTTCCAAGAATTTTATCTATAGGGCACCCCTATTGATTGAAAAAAAATATTTTTTAGAACTTGCTTGAATTATATACTTTGTGGAACATGATTTTTGAGCTAAGAACACAAGCATGTGAGATTTGAGCCAAATTGTGTAGTTACATCATATTACCACTTATTTTCATTCTTGTGTGCATTATTCTCTTCCTATGATTGTAATATTTGATTTGTTTAATTCTATATGTCCATTATTTTGTGTATACATGCATTTATATGATTGAGGCCATTGTTCAAATAGCTCACTTACCTAAATAGCCTACCTTTTATCTTCCATTGATAACCAATTTGAGCCTATGCTTAACCCATTTGTTCTTAAGTGTAGCACATTACAAGCCTAAGTGAAAAACAATAAATATCCCTTAATTTGGATCTTTGATTAGCTTAGGCTAGAGAGAGTGTTTATCATTTGATTTGGAAAGTTGGGAACATGGGGTAAAGATAAAAGTGTGTTTGTTGAAAAATCTTGGGAATTGGGTACATACTCATGTATTAATCATGAGTAAACCATATGCATTGATGTTCTTGTATATATTTTAGTTGAAAAGAAAAAAAATAATAAAAACAAAAAAATGAGAAAACAAAAAGAAAAAAAATATATATATATATAAGAAAAAAAAGAATTACAATAAAAAGGGGACAAAAATGCCCCAAAGTTCAAAGTTCAATAAAAGTCAATGCATATGGGTGGTGATCAAAAAGAGAATGCATGAGTGTGTGAAAAAGTGAATCATGGGTAGTTAGGTTGTGTATTAGAGTTGTATAGGTTGTTATAAATGTTTGGTGAGAGCTTAAGTTAATCAAAGATTCAAATCTCAAGCCCACTTGACCATATGCATCATACCTTGACCCTATCCCCATTACAACCTATGGGAAAGTCCTCATGATATTTGTATGCATGCATGAAATAATTGTTGATAGTTAGATGAAAAACAAATCTTGGAAAGCATGATTAGGGGAGAATTGAGTGAATCAACCCCATACACTTGAGCGACTAGAGCGGATACACATCCGGTGAGGGTTTGATTGCTCAATTACATGTTTCCACCCATGATCACCCCTTTTCTTGCATGTTTGTAAAATCTTTTTAATAATTCAATTCAATTGTGGGTTGAGTGATTGCTATTTCCTTAGCCCTTGTGTTTGTATATGTATTCTTGGAAATTAATTTATTTTGACTAAGTGGATGCATTCATATAGATAGGTTGCATGTAGCTAGTTTGCATTGAATAAATATTCATACCCCTTTTCTTGTCCTTCTTTATTCTTAGCATGAGGACATGCTTAGTTTAAGTGTGGGGAGATTTGATAAACCCCGATTTTGTGGTTTATCTTGTCCTTATTTTGGGGGATTTTATCACATTTTCTCACATTTATTCAATGAAATAGCATCGTTTTGCAATTCTCCCTTGATTTGTGCTTGAATGTGAAAACATGCTTTTTAGGCCTTGATTTTGGCAATTTTAACTCACTTTAATTCCATTTTATGCCTTGATGTGTTTGTTGAGTGATTTCAGGTTCATAAGGCAAGCATTGGATGGAAGAAGTGAGGAGAAAAGCATGCAAGTGGGAAAACTCATGAAGAAATGAAGGAACCGTAAAGCTGTCAAGCCTGACCTCTTCGCACTCAAAAGACCATATCCTGAGCTACAGAAGTCCAAATGAGGCAGTTCTAGTTGCGTTGGAAAGCTAACATCTGGGGCTTCAAAATGATATAAAATTTACCATATGTTATTTCGCGCTTTGGGGTGCGCACGCGCCATGTACGCGAGCGCGCCGATTCTGCCGTGGGTCCACTTTAATGAAATTGCCCCCAACGATTTTGCAGCTCATTTTGGGCCCAATCCAACCCATTTCTGATGCTATTTCATGCAGAATTCAAGCTTGGGCAAAGAGAGGAGCAATTGTTTGGTAGTATAGCATCATATAGGTTAGTTTCTAGAGAGAGAAGCTCCCTCTTCTCTCTAGAATTAGGTTAGGTTAATCTCTCTTAGATTTAGGTTCAATTACATGTTTTCATCTTGTTTCTTTTATGAATTCTTGCTTCTACTCTTTCATTCTCTTGATTTGTAATGTTAATTTCCCTTTTTGCTCTCTTTTATGTTCATGGATGCTTATGTTGGATTTAGATCTCTTTTAATGAAATTTAATGTTTCATGTTCTTTTAATTGTTGATTTGAGTTGTGAATTTACTTTCCTTGCAATTTGTAGTTGGTAGATTTATTATTCTTGCACTTTTATTATGCTTTCCTTTATTACCCACCAAGTGTTTGACAAAATGCTTGGTTGGGCTTTAGAGTAGATTTTGAGCATTCTTGGCTTGGAAAGAATAATTGGGCAATCTTGAGTCATGAAAACCCAACTCATGTTGGTGATCTAGAGTTGTTAGCTAATATTGTTTTCATTGACGCTAATCTTTTGCTAATTAAATTAGTGAGTTGATTAGGACTTTTGGATTGAGATTAGCTAGTCTTATTAGACTTTCTCCGAGTATGAGGATAACATGATACCTTCCTCAATCGTCGGAGATGACGTAATGAGATAAATTCTTGTTTATAATTGTGGTATGATTGATTAATCTTGGTTGACTTTCTCCCTATTTGTTGGAGTTGACTAAATAAGATGAATTAATCATTGCATGACTAGGATAGAAAGCCTATGATCTCAACCTTGCCATGAATGTCTCTCTTTATTACTTGCTTTCTTTAATTGCTCTCTTTACTTTTCTTGCCATTTATTTTCTTGTCCTCTTATCAACCAAACCCCCCCTTGATCTTCATAGCCAATAATTGAGCACTTCATTGCAATTTCTTGTGAGACGACCTGGAGTTTAAATAGTTAAGTTATTTTTCATTGGGGTTTGTTACTTGTGACAACTCAAATTTTTGATTGAGAGGATTCTTTGTTGGTGTAGAACTATACTTGCAACGAGAATTCATTCATTTTGTGTGAAATTCTATACCGACACGACAAAATCTCGCTCATCACTCCCCGGCAACGGCGCCAAAAATCGATGGAGGAAAAAATCAGCCAATTAAGAAAATAATATAAGAAATATGTTGCAAGTACAGTTTTTAACAGCAAAAATCCGCTTATAAATTTAGAAAGGGTTGTCACAAATTTTAGAATAAAATACTGGGAGTATGAACTCCAGGTCGTCTCCCAACCAGTTGACAAAAGAGTGCTATTTTATTAGTCAAGAGTTTTCTGAGAAATTTTGAGAGTTGGAGAATAGAAAAATAAAGGATTGTGAATTAAAACAATGTAAATTAAAAGAGATTTCTGTATTTAGAATAAAAAGCCTTGACCCAGGGAATGATTAATTGGAAGTTCTATCCTCATTGGATTCCTGATGCGTAAGCGTCCATTCGCGTGCGCGTCGCTTTCTGAGCGAGGCGTTCTTTGTTTGAACGCAACGTTACTCTGTACTGACCCTCTTTCTCTTCATTTTTTCACCTGTATTCAATCAAAACAGTAATCAAAGTCTCACCTAAATTAGAGAAGAGAAGGAAAAATTAAAAATCAGATTTGACTTAAAATTGCAATGAATTAAAGAAGAGAAGGAAAAATTAAAAATCAGATTTGACTTAAAATTGTGAAACCGAAAAGGAAAGATTGCAGAAGAAAAGTAAATAGGAAGGAAGGCTTAGATCAAATTCTCAATTCTTAAACTGAAAAGTAAAATTTGCAGAAGAATATAAGAACAGAAAGAATAATTGTAGAGCAAAGAAAACAGAAATGGAAACTCAGATCCGATCTACAATTCTCCAATTCTCAGAATAAGAAAAAAAATTTAAAAGAAGATCCAATACCCAAAATAGAGAAGAAATTTCCTAAGATCACTAGCTGAATGAAAACCGAAAGTAAACTAAAACTGAGATCTCAATTCTACCCAATTCCTCCAAATGAAGAAAAATAAAAAACTACAACGAAAAGAAAAATGATCTAGCCCTTCTAATGAAATCAAATTTTCTCCTATTTATACACTTTCCAATTGTGGCATCCAGTACTTAGAGTGGGCTTTTTAGCCTATGAAGAAGTGGATGAAAATGGCTCCTCATTGCTACTTCTAGGGGAACATTGCGTTCTCAAAGTGAGCACATCGTTCACTTCTCCACGCGTACGCGTCCCTTTCATGCGTACGCATCATTAATAGCGTTAACTTAGTGAGTGCTACGTTGGCTTAGTGAACGCTGCCCACACGTGCGCGTCTTCCACGCGTGCGCATGGGTAGCAAATACCAATTCCATGCTTCAGCATTACTCACGCGTTCGCGTGATTCCTTTCAAATCCACCATCGACGCGTGCGCGTCAAGCATGCGTGCGCGTCGTTTCCAGAATTTTGCCTCCAATTTTAAATCTTGCCCGAAAATGCTGAGTAATCAAATGTAGCGCTCTCTTCAAAATGAGCACGAACCAATTCCACGCGTACGCGTCATGCACACGTACGCGTGAATCTTCAAAAATCCATTTCTAACGCATAAGCATCCCATGCGTATGCGCGTCGCTTACTGAGCGTGGCGTTCTTTGTTTGAACGCAACGTTACTCTGTACTGACCCTCTTCCTCTTCATTTTCTCACCAGTATTCAATCAAAACAGTAATCAAAGTCTCACCAAAACCATAAGAGATTGCATCATTGATATTAATCATTTAATTCTTACATAAATCTCATGATTTTTCATAGAATACATGATGTTTGATTGAATCATAATAATCATGAAATTCCACTCCAACCACTTACTTATTGCGCAAGAAAGTGCATAAAATCTAATGAAACAAATGAAAAATGCTTGTGAAAGCTTCTCTCTAAGAAGAGAAGTGAGAGCTTCTCTCTCTAAAACTAAACTAAAACTAGATCTAAAGTGTGTTGTGTGTCTATTGATGTCTTCCCCTTCATTCCTTGGTCTATTTTGTCTTTTTCCGCCAAAAACTCAGCTCCAAATGGGGCCAGAAACCCTCCAAAATTGCTAGGCACGAGTTCCTCTTTAAAAATCACGTGCGGCCTTTGGCGCATACGTGCACAGTGCGTGTACGCATCCTTGGAGCATTTTGCAATCCGCGCGTAGGCGCATAGTGCGGGCGCGCCCATGGGCTTTTTCCAAATCTTTGGCTTTTCATGATTTCTCCACTTTGTATGCTTTCCTTCCACTCCTTTGATCCTTTCCTAGCCCTTTTCAATCCGAAATCACTAGCAAACACATCAAGGCATCTAGTGGAATCAAAGGAAGATAAAAATCATCAAATTAAAGGTCTAAAAAGCATGTTTTCACATTTAAGCACAAATAAGAAGACAATCACAAAATCATGCTATTTCATTGAATAAATGTGAGGAAAGGTTATCAAAATGCTCTAAATTCAACACAAGATAAACCCTAAAAAAGGGGTTTATCAACCTTCATGTCCTCATGCTAAACCAAGAATGAAGCAAAGGGTATGACATTTATTCAATGCAACTAAACTATCTAAATGTAACTAACTATATGAATGCAAATGCTTGGTTAAAACAATTCAACTTCCAAGAGAACATATATAAGCATAAGGGCTAGAGTAATAGGAATCAAAATCCAACAATTCTCCCCAAATCATGCTTTCCAAAATTTGTTCTTCATCTAACAATCAACAATTATTCAATGCATGCATACAAATATCATGAGGTCTTTTCCAAAGGTTTTAATGGGGCTAGGGTCAAGGTAGGATTGATGAGCGGATAATTTATACGCTTTTTGGCATTGTTTTTAGTGTGTTTTTAGTATATTTTAATTAGTTTTTATTATATTTTTATTAGTTTTTATTAAAATTCACTTTTTTGGAATTTACTATGATTTTGTGTGTTTTTCTGTGATTTCAGGTATTTTCTGACTGAAATTGAGGGACCTGAGCAAAAATCTGATTGAGAGGCTGAAAAGAGACTGCAGATGCTGTTGGATTCTGACCTCCCTGCACTCAAAGTGGATTTTCTGGATCTACAGAAGCCCAATTGGTGCGCTCTTAATTGCAGTGGAAAGTAGACATTCTGGGCTTTCCAGCAATATATAAAAGTTCATACTTTTCCCGAGATTTGATGGCCCAAACAGGTGTTTCAAGTCAGCTCAAGAATTCTGGCGTTTAATGCCAGAACTGGCATAAAAACTGGAGTTAAACGCCCAAACTGGCACAAAAGTTGGCGTTTAACTCCAAGAAAAGTCTCTACACATGAAAGCTTCAATGCTCAGCCCAAGCACACACCAAGTGGGCCCCGGAGGTGGATTTTTACACTAAACACCCTAGCTTACTCATTTTCTATAACCCTAGGTCACTAGTTTACTATAAAAACTACTTTTAGTGATTCATCTTGTACCTCATGACACTTTACACGTTTCATATTGTATCTTCTATAGCATGAGTCTCTAAACCCCATTGTTGGGGGTGAGGAGCTCTGCTGTTCTTCATGAATTAATGCAATTATTACTGTTTTCCATTCTATCACGCTTGCTTCTATTCTAAGATATTCATTCGCACTTCAACCTGATGAATGTGATGATCCGTGACAATCATCATCATTCTCACCTATGAACGCGTACCTGACAACCACCTCCGTTCTATATGCAATCAAGCTTGAATGTGTATCTCTTGGGTTTCTAATCTAAGATTGGAACCTTCGTGGTATAGGCTTGAATTATTGGCGGCCATTCCTGAGATCCGGAATGTCTAAACCTTGTCTGTGGTATTCTGAGTAGGATCTGGGAAGGGATGACTGTGACGAGCTTCAAACTCGCGAGTGTTAGGCGTAGTGACAGACGCAAAAGGATCAATGGATCCTATTCTGACATGATCAAGAACTGACAGATGATTAGCCGTCGGTGACAACGCATTTGGAACAATTTCACTCAGAGAACCGGAAGTAGCCATTGACAACGGTGATGCCCAACTTAAAGCTTGCCATGGAAGGAGCCTTGCGTGCATGAAGAAGAAGATAGTAGGAAAGAAGAGATTCAGAACACAAAGCATCTCCAAAGCCTCAACCTGTTCTTCATTACTGCATAACAAGTATTTATTTCATGTTCTTTTACTTTTTACAATTAAATCTGAGAATTATTGATATCCTGACTAAGAGTTACAAGATAACCATAACTTGCTTCAAGCCGACAATCTCCGTGGGATCGACCCTTACTCACGTAAGGTATTACTTGGACGACCCAGTGCACTTGCTGGTTAGTTGTGCGGAGTTGCAAAAGTGTGATTGTAATTTCGTGCACCAAGTTTTTGGCGCCGTTACCAGGGATTGTTCGAGTTTGGACAACTGAAGGTTTATCTTGTTGCTTAGATTAGGAATATTTTATTTTTGTTGGTTTAGAGTCTTTTATTTGAGTTTAGTTTCATATTTTAAGTTTGGTGTCAATTGCATGCTTTTATTTTCTTTTAATTTTTCGAATTTGCATGTTCTTAGTTCCTTCTTGATCTTAAAAATTCTAAGTTTGGTGTCTTCTTTGTGTTTTTCTTTAAATTTTCTAAAATTTGTGTTTGATTTTCTAAAAATTTTAACTTTGGTGTTTTTGTGCTTTTATTCACTTAAAAATTTTTCAAAAATTTGTTCTTGGTGTTCATCTTGATCTTCAAAGTGTTCTTGGTGTTCATCTTGACATTCAAAGTTTTCTTGTTTGTTCTCTTTGTTTTGATCTAAAATTTCTAAGTTTAGTGTCATTTTGTTGTTTTTCTCTTTCCTCATTAAAATTCAAAAATCAAAAAAATATCTTTTCCTTATTTTACTCATAAATTTCGAAATTTTGCATTAAATTAGTCAAAGATTTTCAAAATCATATCTTTTTTTTAGTCAAGTCAAAATTCTAATTTCAAAAATTGATCTTTTCAAATCTTTTTCAAAAAATCAAATCTTTTTAATTTCTTCAACCATATCTTTTCAATCATATCTTTTTTTTAATTTGCAATCATATCTTCTCAATCATATCTTTTTCAAAATAATTTTCAATCATATCTTTTTGATTGCTAATTTCCAAAATCTTTTAAATTAATTAATTAATTTAGTCTTCAATTTGCTTTTCTTTTATTTTCTTTTTTTCAAAATTTTATTTTATTTTATTTCCATTTATTTTATTTTATTCTATTTTAATTTCGGTCACTTTTAATTAAATAAATAAAAAATAAAAATATAATTTATTTGCAATTCATATCAATTTCCTTTTCTCCATCATGGACATAAGTGGAAATAAACAGTCCAGAAGGACTCTGGGGTCATATGCTAACCCCATTACAGCTGCATATGGGAGTAGCATCTGTATACCTCCCATCAAAGCAAGCAGTTTTGAGCTAAATCCTCAGCTCATTATCATGGTGCAGCAAAATTGCCAGTATTCCGGTCCTCCACAGGAAGAACCTACTGAGTTTTTGGCACAGTTCTTACAAATTGCTGACACAATACGCGATAAAGAAGTGGATCAGGATGTCTACAGATTATTACTATTTTCATTTGCTGTAAAAGATCAAGCTAAGAGGTGGTTAAATAACCAACCCATAGCAAGCATAAAAACATGGAGACAGTTATCAGACAAATTCCTGAATCAATTTTACCCTCCAAAAAGGATGACACAGCTAAGGCTGGACATCCAAGGCTTTAAACAAGAGGATCATAAATCCCTTTATAATGCCTGAGAAGGTATAGAGGGATTAGTGCACGAAATTACAATCACACTTTTGTAACTCCGCACAACTAACCAGCAAGTGCACTGGGTCGTCCAAGTAATACCTTACATGAGTAAGGGTCGATCCCACGGAGATTGTCGGTTTGAAGCAAGCTATGGTTATCTTGTAACTCTTAGTCAGGATATCAGTAATTCTCATATTTAATTGTAAAAAGTAAAAGAACATGAAATAAATACTTGTTATGCAGTAATGGAGAACAGGTTGAGGCTTTGGAGATGCTTTGTCTTCTAAACCTCTGCTTTCCTACTGTCTTCTTCTTCATGCATGCAAGACTCCTTCCATGGCAAGCTTTAAGTTGGGCATCACCGTTGTCAATGGCTACTTCCTGTCCTCTCAGTGAAAACGTTCCAAATGCGTTGTCACCACACGGCTAATCATCTGTCGGTTCTCGATCATGCTGGAATAGGATCCATTGATCCTTTTGCGTCTGTCACACGCCCAACGATCGCGAGTTTGAAGCTCGTCACAGCCATCCCTTCCCAGATCCTACTCAAATACCACAGACAAGGTTTAGACATTCCGGATCTCAGGAATGGCCGCCAATAATTCTAGCTTATACCATGAAGACTCTGATCTGAATCATGAGGCTAAGAGATATGCATTCAATCTAAGGTAGAACGGAGGTGGTTGTCAGGCATGCGTTCATAGGTGAGAATGATGATGAGTGTCACGGATCATCACATTCATCAGGTTGAAGTGCGAATGAATATCTTAGAATAGAAGCAAGCATAATAGAATGGAAAACAGTAGTAATTGCATTAAATCATGAAGAACAGCAGAGCTCCTCACCCCCAACAATGGGGTTTAGAGACTCATGCCGTAGAGAATACAATATGAAATGTGTAAAGTGTCTTGAGGTATAATATGAATCACTGAAAGTAGTATTTATAGTAAACTAGTGACCTAGGGTTACAGAAAATGAGTAAGCTAGGGTGTTTATTGTAAAATTCCACTTCCGGGGCCCACTTGGTGTGTGCTTGGGCTGAGTATTGAAGCTTTCATGTGTAGAGACATTTCTTGGAGTTAAACGCCATCTTTTATGCCAGTTTGGGCATTTAACTGCAGCTTTTGTGCCAGTTCTGGAGTTAAACGCCAGAATTCTTGAGCTGACTTGGAACGCCTGTTTGGGCCATCAAATCTCGAGCAAAGTATGAACTATTATACATTGCTGGAAAGCCCAGAATGTCTACTTTCCAACGCAATTAATAGCGCGCTAATTAAGCTTCTGTAGCTCCAGAAAATCCACTTCGAGTGCAGGGAGGTCAGAATCCAACAGCATCTGCAGTCCTTTTTCAGCCTCTGAATCAGATTTTTGCTCAGGTCCCTCAATTTCAGCCAGAAAATACCTAAAATCATAGAAAAACACACAAACTCATAGTAAAGCCTAGAAAAGTGATTTTTATTTAAAAACTAATAAAAACATAATAAAAACTAACTAAAATGTACTAAAAACATACTAAAAACAATGCCAAAAAGCGTATAAATTATCCGCTCATCACAACACCAAACTTAAATTGTTTCTTATCCCCAAGCAACTAAAAATCAAATAGGATAAAAAAAGAGAATATACAATGAATTCCAAAAACATCTATGAAGATCAGTATTAATTAGATGAGCGGGGCTTTTAGCTTTTTGCCTCTGAACAGTTTTGGCATCTCACTTTATCCTTTGAAGTTCAGAATGACTGGCTTCTATAGGAACTCAGAATCCAGATAGTGTTATTGATTCTCCTAGTTAAGTATGTTGATTCTTGAACACAGCTACTTTATGAGTCTTGGCCGTGACCCTAAGCACTTTGTTTTCCATATTACCACAGGATACATAAATGCCACAGACACATGACTGGGTGAACCTTTTCAGATTGTGACTCAGCTTTGCTAGAGTCCCCAATTAGAGGTGTCCAGAGCTGTTAAGCACTCTCTTTTTGCTTTGGACAATGACTTTAATCGCTCAGTCTCAAGTTTTTACTTGGTTTAGCCGCTTAGGCCAGGATTTTATTCCTGTGGGCCCTCCTATCCACTGATGCTCAAAGCCTTGGATCCTTTTTATCACCCTTTCCTTTTGGTTTAAAGGGGTATTGGCTTTTTCTGCTTGCTTTTTCTTTTCTCTTTTCCTTTTTTTTTTGCCTCTCTTTTTTTTTCTGCAAGCTTTCTATTCACTGCTTTTTCTTGCTTCAAGAATCAATTTTATGATTTTTCAGATCATCAGATAACATTTCTCCTTTTCCCATCATTCTTTCAAGAGCCAATAATTTTAACATTCATAAAGAATCAAATTCAAAAATATGCACTATTCAAGCATTCATTCAGAAAACAATAGTATTGCCACCACATTAAAATAATTAAACTGTTTTAAAATTCGAAATTCATGTACTTCTTTTTCTTTTTCAATTAAAAATATTTTTCATTTTAAGAAAGGTGATGGATTCATTTTCATAGCTTTAAGGCATAGACACTTAGACACTAATGATCATGTAATAAAGACACAAACATAAATAAACATAAAGCACAATTTTCGAAAAACAGAAAATAAAGAACAAGGAGATTAAAGAACGGGTCCACCTTAGTGATGGCGGCTTGTTCTTCCTCTTGAAGATCTTATGGAGTGCTTGAGCTCCTCAATGTCTCTTCCTTGCCTTTGTCGCTCCTCTCTCATGGATCTTTGATCTTATCTAATTTCATGAAGGAGGATGGAATGCTCTTGGTGCTCCACCCTTAGTTGTCCCATATTGGAACTTAATTCTCCTAGGGAGGTGTTAATTTGCTCCCAATAGTTTTGTGGAGGAAAATGCATCCCTTGAGGCATCTCAGGGATTTCATGATGAGGATTTTCCTCATGCTCTTGTTGAGGTCCATGAGTGGGCTCTCTTGTTTGCTCCATCATTTTCTTAGTGATGGGCTTGTCCTCTTCAATGATAAGTCTTAGCCACAACTTCATAGAAGTAGTCTTGATGGACCTTTGAGATGAATCTCTCCATCTTTCATGACTCGAAGGTGGAAGAAATTGCCTTTCCTTTCCTCTTTCTAGAGGTTTCTCCGGCCTTAGGTGTCATAAATGGTTATGGAAAAACAAAAAAGCTAAGCTTTTCCACACCAAACTTAAAAGGTTTGCTCACTACAAGAAAAAAGGCCTTTCGGCACACTTTTTTCTTGCCACGCTTTTAAAGCGTGCTGAAAAGTGGTCTATGGCCACGCTTTTACGAGGATGGCCACTGATTTGTGATTTGGCCACGCTTTTTTTTGCCGCGCGGCCATAGAGGGAAATCGGCACGCTTTTACGAGGGTGCCCACTTACTTGAAATTTGGCCACGCTTTTTTACTGCCACGCTTGAAAAGCGTGGCGATAGAGGGAAATCGGCACGCTTTTACAGTGGGTGGCCACTGATTAAAAATTTGGCCACCCGTTTTTTTGCCACGCTTACCTTCCAGTACAGCTACCTTGTTACGACTTCACTCCAGTCACTAGTTCTGCCTTCGGCATCCCCCTCCTTACGGTTAAGGTAACGACTTCGGGCATGGCCAGCTCCCATAGTGTGACGGGCGGTGTGTACAAGGCCCGGGAACGAATTCACCGCCGTATGGCTGACCGGCGATTACTAGCGATTCCGGCTTCATGCAGGCGGGTTGCAGCCTACAATCCGAACTGAGGACGGGTTTTTGGAGTTAGCTCACCCTCGCGGGATCGGATCCTTTGTCCCAGCCATTGTAGCACGTGTGTCGCCCAGGGCATAAGGGGCATGATGACTTGACGTCATCCTCACCTTCCTCCGGCGATAGGAAATCGGTACGCTTTATAAGCGTGGCTATAGTGTGTTTATTTTGGCACCGTAAAAAAACGTGCCGATTGAGTTCCCTCCCCTAAAATTTAATTTCCTACTTATTTTTTTTCACACTTAACTTAACTTTTTTTTCCTATGTTTTCAAATTTTAACCCTAAATGATAAGTTTTCAAATTTTCACACTTAACTTATTTTTAATCTTAAATTTTAAGATGACTTGTGATTTTATTTTTTTCACCATTTAATATTTTTTTTCTTCTTTTTCTAGTATCTTTTTTTTTCATATTACAAAATGTGTATTTTTTTATAATTTGTTTATTTTTAAATCACATAATTTTGTTAGAGTACACCTAATTCTTATGTTACCAAATTATACTTAACAAAATTAGTTTAAGATAATTTGATTAATTTTACAGTTTGTACATTGTATTAATAATTAGTTATTTAATATTCTTAAAAAATATAACAAATTATAATTTAGAATAAAAAATATTTAATGTAAACTCAATATTCATATTTAAACTAAATTTGATATCAAAGTATGAATTAAAACTTTAAATGCTATCATTTGAATTTCTTGGTTTCTTTGGTTTTGATAAAAGTTAGAACAGAGTTAAAGAATTCCCTTTCAAACCCTAAAATCTTTTTAACCTTAAAATTCCCTTTCAAACCCTATTGCGCCGTCACTTCATCTTCACTCTCAAACCCAGCAGCTTCCTTCGGCATCCATTGTCATCTTCATCACCGGAACCCAGCCTCATCTTCAGCTTCTGGAACCCAGCCTTCTGGAACCCAACCCTTCATCGCACCCAGAAAACCCTAACCTCCATAACGCCGCCATCTATCTCACTGGTTTGTCGTTGTGTTAGCCAGCTCGCCATTCCTTTTGCTGTCCTTCTCGCGGTTCTGGTCGTCGTGCTGCTCACCTCTCTCTGTCGCGGTTCTGCTCGCCTCTCTCTATCGTGGTTCTGCTCGCCTCTCCCTGCTTGCCTCATCCCCTCCACCGTTGCAGTCCCTGGCTCACCCATTCCTTCCCTCGCAGTCACACCGGCCGTCACCCGTAGTCCTCCGCGAAACTCGCCCGTCACTCGAAGTCGCACTCCGAAGCCGTCGCCCGTTGTCCTCCTCGGAACTCACCCGTCGCCCGTCGTCCTCCGTGGATCTTGCAACCGCTATCGTCCTCTGCGGTACAATGCAATAAACAGTCGTATTCCTCTACATCCTTCACCCAGCTCTCTGAAACTCTGCATCAATTTTTCTTATTTGCAGTTAGTTGTTGAACTTCTACCTTTTTTTTACTTTTAATTATTTGTTCTAATTTTTTTGGATCTAATTATTTGTTCTTGGTTGTTATTATTTTTTTATTCTGATTTCTTTGTTATGATTATTTGTTGCCGGTTCTAATTTTTTGTTTCGGGTTTTGCTTGTTTTGAATGTTGTTTCCGAACTGATTTCTTATTCTGAATTTTGGTTCTGATTTGGTAATGCAGGACAACAGCATTAATGTTGTCATTCAGTGAACATCTTTGAGATAACTATAGTCTTGCTACTGTAAGTGTAATAAAATTTTGGCATTCATGTCATTATTTGATCTTGTAGACAGTTTTGTACACAGTCATACATGGTTTCTTTGTTTGTTTTCTATGTGGGACATTTGGTTTTTAAAGAATTATCCTCAAATTATGATTAGGACAAGACATTGATCTATACAACAAAGAGATAGTAAAACTTGTAGTGTTTCAACTCACACCAACCAGGACCTGGTAATGTTTTGAGCATGGTATAAAGCAAAAGTGTTTAAGCTTAAGCTTAACTAATTATTAGAAGGCATTATTAGACCCTGGTTCCTACAGTATTCTTGCATTGAAAGCTACATATTATCATTGCTTTGTTGAGTTTTTTTAATTTGTTTGATGTCATTTCTGAGTTCTTGTTTTTGCTTTGTCAGATATTTAAAAAATTTTCCTTTCTTGAATTTTCAGAACATGGATCCTAATGTTCCTGCACAACTTTTTGAGTATGACAAATGTTTTGAGTAGTACGGATGTGATTACACATTTTATGACCACAATCACCCTGAGGAGTTGCCACTGGAGTTGAAGCATTCCTTCAAAATAGTAGTGGCAGATCCTCCTTACTTGGTGAGAGTTAAATTGATTGCTGAAATTTTATTTGCTGAAAAATGAATGAGGATCCATTGTGCATATATATATATATAGTACAAGTTATTTCAGTTTTGAAAACCTTGAGCTGGTTGATGATCTTATTGAGCACATGGGGCTGATTTAATCTTTCTAACAAGTCACAATAGGTAAAATAAAGTTAGAATGCAAGGTTAGAGTGAGTGAAAAGCTAGGAATCAATTTTTGACCTCTCAAAACCCAAGGTTACATGTTGCAGAATTATGCAGTTTCGGGCAGCACTTTGTGAACAAAACTGGCAGCAATCCAGCCACTCAAAATCAGTAAAATTATTTTTCTATGAAACCTTGATATGTCTAGATTGTTCCCCTAAAATTTCAGGATTTTCCAATGTGTGGTTTGGGAGATATGATTTTTAGAAAATGGTCATTTTCTGCAGAAAGAATGCTGTCTGAATTCTGGAACAGCAACTTCAAAATCACATATCTCAATACTCTGAAACTCTTTAGAGGTGAAATCAAAGAGAGGTGAAATATTAGTATGTCTAGTATTTTATGTCCAAATTTTAGGACAATTCGAGTTTATTAGAGAAAGTTGTGCCTTCTGGAGGCAGGGCTGTTCACTGCTGTGACAACTCCCTTTTCTTAAAACAAAACCATATTTCGAGAGGCATAACTTTTTCTAGAGAAGCGAAAATGCTCTGGGACTTGAACTGGGTGAAAGATGGGTAAGCCTAGTTCAAGCACACCAAAATTTGGGAGAATCCAACCAAAGATGGATTTTATATGATTTTTCTAAATTGGTTACTGCTTGCTGTTTTTCTGAAGTGTACTAAATCAGTAGCCGATTTTTAAAATATTTGTTCCAATTTATTTTTGTTCATGAATGTCAATCATAATTGTTTTGTATAATTCAGGTCTCAAGCACAACATCAACTACATGGGTATTTTAATTTCTTTGAACCATTTGTTACCTTTCTTTTGGTTCAATTTTTTAAATGAATCAATTGCATATTAGAAGAGATGGCCTAAGTGTATATTAATTTTGTTTTGCATTTTCTTATTTCTATATTTCTTATCTGTGCTCCCTATGTATTTCTTTGTATTAAATGATTTATTTCTTTGTTTTGTCTAATTTATGCATTCATTAACAGTCTGATGTGGAAAATAACACCTATTACGTTGATTTTCCTGGCTGCTATGATGCCCTGCTTAGACCCTCTGGGTGTCCTCTCCTTTGGTTGGAACTTTGGAAACACACCCGTGATTTTTGGCTCGGCAATTCTTGGATTCTTGATTCAGTGGTTTGGTGCTTTAGCATTAGGGTAAGTGAATGTTCTATTGATTAGTGATGAGCTCTTGTTGTGCTTCTGTTTAATTTATAAACAAGAAAATTAGATCATTATTGAATGTTTTCTGCTATTTTATTGAATTGATTAGTGGTTAGCTCTTGCTTTTTATTGGATGATTTCTGCTGTTTTCTGCTGTTTTAACTAATGTGCTAAAGCATCTGAATTTTATTAGAAAATAGAAAAATAGCAAATTAGAGATTAGAGATGTTGAGGTTGATAGTGAGGCCACTGTTATTAGGTGGCCTAAAGGTCATGCAACAAAGCTCACCTCCTTTCAAGAAAGTAATAGTGAAATCCAAACTTCATGTTCAGATATTGCAAAGTCCACCATGGACATAACCAAGTATGTCATCATTGTTATGTTCATATCATTCAATGAACTAGAGACATATAATTTAGTTGTTCTGATTGTGTGTTTTCCGATGAACTTCTGTTTCATTGCAAGATTCAGAAAGAGGAAGCCAAAATCGTTGCATGGGAAAGCCAACAAAAGGCAAAGTAACTTATTGTTGCTTGTAAATAAACTGAGAGAACCAAAGTAGCTAACAAAGTTTGACTTCGCAGTAAGAGGAGGGTAGCTTATTGCTATAGCCTATAATCTCCTAATTAGTCCTAATTAAGTTCTTGTAATGAACTAACAAAGTTTTTTTTATATACTCTAGTTGTACAATTCAAGGTAGGAAACTAGTTTCTGATCATTGCTTCCATTTGGTGACAGGTCCTGACAGAAGGATCTTCTTGCCAGAGGGTCTCTTGTATGATCTAAGGGAAGGAGGTTTAAGAGGGCTAGAGGAAGGAGGAACAGCAAAGGAAATAGAATTTAAGTTATTTTTTTCAGTTTTTAGTTTTGAAATTTGATCTTGAGATTTATTTTGAATTTGAGTATTAGTTTTTTAATGTATAAAATAATTATTGCAAAAATTATGTCACTAATTATTGTTTGATTTATCTTGTACTAAAAATTGCATACTATATTTGTAGGTTTGGTAATAAAAAAGGATTGAAAATTTATATTTTGCAGTAATGAAGATAAAAATAAGAAAAATAATTTTTTTTTTTAATTTTATAAGGCTATTGCCACGTTTTTAAAGCGTGGCCGTATCACTGGCTATTACGACGCTTTATAAAGTGTAGCCGTATCTTCTCTTATTGGCACGCTTTTAAAGAGTACCCAAAACTAACATTCTGGGACGTTTTAAAAGTGTGGCGATATGTACACTTTTTGGTACGCATTTTAAGCGTACCTATAGGTTAAGACCTATGGCCACGCTTTTTAAGCGTGGCAAGAGATGAAAGCGTGCCAACAAAAAAAGCGTGCCGATAGATCCACAAAAGCGTGGCGATAGAGCAACCGACACGCTGGCAGATGTGACCCTTTCAAAAGCGTGCCGATAGCTCAAAAAGCGTGGCGAAAAGCTATTGGTACGCTTTTTTGCACTTTTCGATACGCTTTTAGAGCGTGGCAGAAAGCTTATTTTCTTGTAGTGGCTCGTCCTCGAGCAAAAGAATGAAGAAAGGACAAGAACATGAAGAGATGGAGGAGATGGAGGTGTGTGAATTATTCGGCCAAGGGGGTTTTAGGTGGTTATGATGTGGAAAAGGAAGGAGTGATGGTTTGAATTTGAGTGGGTGGGTGTAGGTGGTTTGTATGATGGTTTTGGAGGAGTAATGGAGGTAATTGGTAGAGGATATTTTGGGAAGAGTATTATGAAAAGGTGTGAAGAAGTAAGAGAGAGTGAGTTGAGGTTGGTGGGGATCCTGTGGGGTCCACAGATCCTGAGGTGTCAAGGATTTCTCATCCTTGCACCAATTAGGTGTGCAAAACGCCCTCTGCTGCCAATCGTGGCATTAAACGCCAGGTTGCTGCCCATTTCTGGCATTTGACGCCAGCTTTTTGCCCTTTTCTGGCATTAAACGCCAGTCTGGTGCCAATTTCTGGCGTTAAACGCCCAGAATGGTGCCAGACTGGGCGTTTAACGCCCATTAGGCTGTCTTTACTGGCGTTTAAACGCCAATAGGCTTCTCCTCCAGGGTGTGCTATTTTTCATTCCGTTTTTCAGTTTGTTTCTGCTTTTTCAATTGTTTTTGTGACTTCACATGATCATCAACCTACAGAAAACATAAAATAACAATGAAAAATAGAAATTAACATAGATAAGTAAAATTGGGTTGCCTCCCAACAAGCGCTTCTTTTATATCAGTAGCTTGACAGTGGGCTCTCACGGAGCCTCACAGATACTCAGAGCATGATGATGGCCTCTTAACACCAAACTTAGAGTTTGGTTGTAGCCTTCCAACACCAAACTTAGAGTTTGAATGTGGGGGTTTTATTTGACTCTGTATTGAGAGAAGCCTTTCATGCTTCTTCCTTTTCCTGTCTGCAAACCATGGTGCTTCCTGAATGGCGAAGAGTTGCTCATCCGGAAAGGTTTCAGAGATCTCAGTAGGAGGGTGGGACACCCTTACTACTGGTTCTATCCGGGACAGGTGATCAGCTACCTGGTTCTCTGTCCCTTTTCTGTCTTTTATTTCTATATCAAACTTTTGCAGAAGCAACACCCATCTTATGAGCCTGGGTTTTGAATCCTGCTTTGTGAGTAGGTATTTAAGAGCAGCATGGTCAATATACACAATCACTTTTGAACCTACTAAATACGATCTAAACTTGTCAATGGCATAAACCACTGCAAGTAACTCTTTTTCTGTGGTTGTGTAATTCTTCTGTGCATCACTTAAAACACGGCTAGCATAGTAAATGACGTGCAGAAGCTTGTGGAGCGAGGGGAGCTAATTTTGAGGATCCATGATGAACAACTCACTTTTAATGTTTTCAAGCCCTCACAAGAAACAGATCAAGAGAACAAAGAACCAAGCAAAGATCACAGTAAGATACTGAAGGAAGAAACAGGCACTGAAGCCCAACCAGCACATTTGGAAATCCCCTTAGTTGATGAACAAGGCATTCAGAAGCTGATACAGCTCAAGGAAAATCAGGAGGAACCTAAACCACCAGAGTTATATGAGACCAGCAACAAACTCTCTTTGGAAGAGGATGGCACAAAGAGCAAGGCAACATCAAAAGGAACAAAGAAGAAGGTACCAAGGAGGTGGAGGAACAAGAAGATCCCCACAGAGGACTTCTCTCCAGGGGATAAAGTAATCTCAGCTTACTTCCCAGCCATTCCCCCCGATCTCCCCACCATCCTATCTCAGCTACCTAAAGTTTTTACCATCAACAGAGTTCTCTCCTTGGAACATGTGGAGATCCTTGATGAAGCCAATGGAGATAGATTTACTGCAAGGAGGGAGGACTTGAAGCACTACCAACCACCCTGATGGAGGCAGATCGTCGAGCTAGCGACGCTAAAAGAGCGCTCTGTTGAGAGGCAACCCAACCTAAGGTAGTTTCTTTTTCATCGTCATTTGAATAAAGATCACAAGTTGTTTCCCCTATATTACAAGGAGCTAAGTTTGGTGTTTCACACCAAAATAATCCAAGAGTAAAAGTGTAATTCTAAGTTTGGTGTTCCACCGAAGATATTAGTTAGAATCACACCACACTCCAATGGCAAAATGCTAGCTCCAACTAATCAGGGGAACCACTTAGCAGTAGTTTAGTCTTTAGTTAATAGTTGCTTAGTTAATAACAACGTATGAGGATCTCTGCAAGTATGCAATTTGTTGTACTAGGCAAAGAACTAAGTTTGGTATTCACACACACCAAATTAAGTTCAGAAAATTCGCAAGCATACATGCAAGCTAACTATGTCTCAAGTACTTTGGAAACAAGCAACTTCCAATGACTTTGCAGGAACCTTCTGAGGAAATGGTGCACCATCATCCAAGGAAGTGAAGGAGCAAAAATTATGGATGAGGACAACAAGGGGATAGCAAGAAACCATCACTTGAAGGTTGTATTGTTACTTAATTCCACATACTTAAAAAGCTAAAAATTGGAAGTCAGAAGGAACTTGATTTATAGTTGCTCATTAGTTTATATGATTAGAGTTTAATGGTTGCTTTATTGCTTTTGTCATGTGTACTGTCCACGATACCTGTTTTCAATTCCATCCTGCTTATTGTGTTGCTTGTCTCCTTTTGAATCAAATAAAAAGAGAATGTGTGTTATCAAAGACCAGAGTGGAGTTCATATTGTGGAGTAAGTGATGCCAAGGCATCTTAGGCTAGTTTCACTAGCCTTTTTCTTTTATTTTTAGTTGTTTTATGCATTTTTTTGAGCCTTAAGTAATCATTTTGGGCCAAATAGTCATGCTCGTCTTAAATCATTCAACATGAAGATTTTGATGCAAATTCCATGAGTTTTTAGTTAAATTCCTTGAAAGCTATGAATGGAAGAATTCTCATGAATTTTTACAAGACTTTGATGCAATTGTTTGGATGATTTCAGGGAAGAAGAGGCTAGGCAAGGAAGCAACAAAATCAATAAAGGAAGCTTGAATATCACATGTGGAGTTTAAGATCCAGTTTAAGCCTAAACTGGAGCTTAAACGCCAGAATCATGAAGGCTAAGAAATGCTGGAACTGGCGTTTAACCTCCAGTTTAACCTTAAACTGGAAGTTAAACGCCAGAATGAGAATTTCACCAAGGAAGCATTTTCACGTTTAACCTCCAGTTTAACCTTAAACTGGAGGTTAAACGCCAGAAGTAAGAAAAGCACCAGGGAGCCATTTCCACGTTTAAGCTCCAGTTTAACCTTAAACTGAAGCTTAAACGTGTTCGACAATTCCACACTCCAGGGTTGCCTTCTTCCATTTCCACGTTTAAGCTTCAGTTTAACCTTAAACTGAAGCTTAAACGTGCTCGAGCTTGTGCCTCCAGGGAGTGCCAGCGTTTAAGCTCCAGTTTAAGCTTAAACTGGAGCTTAAACGTGTTATATGGAACAGCTTGACCATGCCTTCTTCAAACATAAATAACTTGAGCTACAAAACTCCAAATGAGGTGATTCAAAATGCATTGGAAAGAAGACATCTAGAGCTTTCCAAGCATATATGGCATGCATGGTGGATACTAAAAATTGAGGGAGAAAACAGCCCCGTAATGTGCATAGAAGAGCATAGTACCAACATGCAATCAGGCCAGCTGACCTCTTCACCTTCCATGGAGTATAACTCGAGTTGTAGAGATCCAATTGAGGTGCTTCCAGTTGCGTTAGAAAGCTGACATCCATAGCTTTCCAACGAGGTATAATAGTCTATATTTGGCATCAAATTGGCAAGGTTGACAAGAGAACAAAGTGACGACTCAAGAAAGGGGGGTGCAACGTTTGAGTGTAGTTTAATGGATCATTATCCTTTTTGGATCAATTATGTCACTCTACCCTTCAAGCAAGCAAGGCCCATCAACAACACCAAATCAAGGCCACAAGAATCATCTAGAATAGTTTATTTTCATTTGATTGTAATTTGCTTTGAATTTCATTTTCATTTTGTAATTTAGGGAGCCTATTTAAAGGCCTTAGTTTCTGCATTTGAAGGAGAAAGGGGATTGAAGGGGAATCCAACCCCTGATGGGGAGAGAACTGGGGATCATTTTCTTTTAGTTTTGTAATTGAATTCAGAGCTATGACTCACTAAACCCCTTTCATTGGGTTAGGGAGCTCTATTGTAATTCAATGAATCAATAATAGTTTATCTTCTTCTTCAATCTTTTCTCTTGAATTTTGTTAGAAAGCTTCTCGATCTAATTCCATTGGGTAGTTGTCTTGGGAAAGAGACTACCCATAATTGGAATCCTTCGGAACCTTGGGAAAGGAATGGAGGATTCATGCTAGAGAAGCTTTCTCACAGTGAATTGGATTGGGGTTTGGATGGATATTGTGACATGTAATCCTACCAAATTGTGGTTCATGAAACTGTGTGGTATAATCAGTGATCGAGCATCATCTCTTCTTATGAACATTTAAACCAAGGGATTGGGAATTTGTTTGTTTTTAGAGAGAATTGGTGAGCCAAGGGATTGGGATCCAATCATATAAGATTGCCAAGCAAAATTCAATGAACGCATTGGTTGAGGAAGAGATAAACATGTTTTGATTCGGAGATCTCAATATCTCCTATAACCCAATGAATTCCCCATTTCTGATTTCCACTTTCTCTTTACATTCTGCAACTCAATTCATGCAATCACCCCCATTCCCTTTTAATTTCAGCAATTTAGCTTCTGCTCTTTAATTCATGCAATTTAAGATTCCGCCATTTCAATTTCTTGTCATTTACGTTTCCCGCCAATTTTACATTCCGCAATTCTCATCTAAATCTTGATTCCGCTCAACTAGAACACACTTCTAATCCGAATTGCTCACTCAACCAATCCTTGTGGGATTCGACCTCACTCTATTGTGAGTTTTTACTTGACGATAACCGGTGCACTTGCCGGAAGGAATTTTGCCGATCGTGCAATTTCCTAAATCGTGGCATAACAAGTTTATGCGCATCAAGTTTATGGCGCCGTTGCCGGGGATTGGTTTTCGATTGACAATTCTCCAATTGGAAGTTAACTAGATTGAGCAATTTTTCTTTTCTTTTGTTAATAGTTTTTGTTTCAGTTTATTACTGCTAATTTCTGCAAATTTTAATTTGTTTTCTTTGCTTATTCACTTGTTAGCATACTAACCACTAGCTGTTTGTGATATTGCCTCACTATGGAATTTCCACTATCTTTGGATGAGTATTGTTTGAGACTGAGCACATTGCAAAAAAGAAAGGAGTATCCATCATCTTTTGGTCAATCAAAATTCATGAGAAACTCTCCACCACCACAGAATGATTCATGTTATTATGCTCATGGTGGGTGGGAGTATCAGGAACAGGAAACGGGGTACTTCCCAGAGCCACAAAATGGTCCATGTTTTGGTGAATTTGATCACTACTCAAGTTGTGGCTGGGAAGATCAAAACCAAAGAGATTTCACTTATTCACACCCCATTCATCAAGAGCCATCACCTCTGAATTATCCAACCTCACCTCCTAGTTTTACATATCCAAATTCTTCATCACTTGAGCATTTCTCAGCACAAAATTCCTTCTCAAATTCATACAATTCATTTCATTATCCACAAGACTCATTCCACTACACACAAGAGTCATACCACTACCAACACTCCAACCAAAGACTCTATCAGCCCACACAAAACACATACTCCCAACCACCATATCACAGCCAAGATAATCAACCTCATCAACCCAATCCGAACCAACAATTTCAAGATCAATTAAACAGGATAGAAGGAATGCTTGCAACTATGGGCAGAGATGTGGCCGATTTGAAAGGCTTTAAGGAAGAAGTGATATCCAACTTACAAAATCAAGGTGCTGCCATTCAAAAGCTAGAAGCACAAATTGGATATCTATCAAAGCAAATCCCTACCCACAATTCTTCTAGTGATACCATGGCAAACCCAAGGGAGGAATCAGAAGAACAAGAAAGGGAGAAAGTCAATCAAGGGAGATCACACTCCAATGACACAGAGAGTTGCAAAGAGGAAGGGTTCATTGAACCACAAATTCAGGAAGCTTTTGATGAACAGGATACTCCAACTGTCCAACAACAACCAAGTTCTGAGATCAAGGATGTGAAGGCAGTAGAAACAAGCACCAAAATGAGGATTGTGACCGAGAAACAAAGGACCATATCCATGAAGAAGAGAAGGTCGAAGAACAATCCAACTCCTGAGCCAACAAGCAAGTTCACTCAAGCCAATCACAAGGGAAAGCTTGCTGGAAAGAAGCATTCACAACAAGGGGCACTAACTAGCTCCTTTATCCACTTGAAGTCATTCCTCTTAACAAACTGGAGGAAGAGGAAGAAAGTCAGGAACAGCATGTCAAGCTAATGACGTTAAAGAAGCGCTTGTTGGGAGGCAACCCAACCAAAGGTAGTTTTTCTTTTCTAGTTATTTCAATAAAAGAGTTAAGTAGATTTATCTGTATTGCAAGGAGCTAAGTTTGGTGTTGCACACCAAAACAATTCAAGGGTGAATGTGAGATTCTAAGTTTGGTGTTCCACCAAAAACTTCATTAAAAGCACATTTCTACCTCAGCATGACTAGTTACTAGCTCCAACCAATCAGGGAAACTACTTAAACAATAGTTTAATTTCTAGTTCATAGTTTCTTTTTCTAGTTCATAGTTATTTTCTTAATAAAAGCACATGAGGTTTTCTGCATATGATCCCAATTGCTGCATATGGCAAGGAACTAAGTTTCGTGTTCACACACCAATCTAAGTTCAGAGGCCTACAAACATCCATGCATGCTAACCAATTCTCAAAGTGCTTGAGGAACAAGCAACTTCTAATAGCTTTGCAGGAAGACAATCAATCTCATGGAAGGAATATACATCATCATCAAAAAGAACACCAAGGCTAGGAAGGATGATGAACAACAAAGAAGATGCTAAAAGGTTGTATTGTCACTTAATTGCTTGTACTTTGAATTGCTGATATTTGAAGTTTGCATGCACCCCTGCTTTAAGTTTGAGTCATTGCAATTTTTGTTTGTCTGTTTGTTTAATTTTCAAATAAGTGATAGTCTAAGTGTCTGGATAACTTCATCTTCTTAAACAAATGCTTGCCATGCTTGTTCTGTTTCCATAAAATAAAAGAAATGTTTGAACAAAAGTAACTCAATTCCATTTGGTAAGAAATCAAATAAGATTAAGTGGTGGTATGCATGTTTGATTGAATAGTCAGCTCACTAAGAAATAAAGTTAGAATTGTCACTTTTAGTGGAAATTAGGATGCTGTCTATGGATCTTGATGAATAAATGTCTTTGGCCATGAAAAAGAAAGAAAAAGAAGAAGAAAAAGCCACTGAAAAAGGGCAACCAAAAAGCAAAAAATTGAGAAAATAAGCTAGGCACCACTATCAAGAGCAACCTTGCTACAGAACATTTAGTAACCCAAAGAGGTGCTGGACACCAAGGTCTCAAGAAAGGAAATAACAAACCATGTGCCTGTGGTGTGTATGTTTGGGGGAAAGAGACTTGAGGGAGTAAGTCCTTAGGGGTGTCTTAACACCTAGCACCTTGAACCAACTGGTTCGGGAGTGCTGGCTGAAAGCTTATCTTAAAGAGTCGCCCCCTCACAGAGCACTTAGCCTAAGAACACAAATAAGCCCTGAAAACAATAAAAGGATCAATGAATAAGAGTCTCATAGGGTGCAATCAAGTGAGTATTCCAGGACATGATAAAGGTCTGAAAGCCAGTGAAGGAATGAACCTAAGTTGCTATGCATGAAACCACCATAAAACCAAGGATATGACCTCCACAATAATGACTCATTCCTCTTGGCATTCCATTCATCATTCTCTTGTTCTAGTACTTGCTTAGGGACAAGCATGCTTTAAGTTTGGTATTGTGATGCCAGGGCATTTTGGCCAGTTTCACTAACCTTTTCTTTACTGTTTTAGGGTAGTTTCATGCATTTTCTTAGGAAATAAGCAAGTTTTGGGTAGAATTTCACTTACATCTTGATTTAAGCATACATCGTGCACTTTACATGATTTTATGAGAATTTTGCATGAATTAGATGACAAATTGGATGATGCATGTCTCATGATGTGGATTAGAACTTTGATGCACTTTATTGCTTGATTTCAGGACAAAGGAAGCAAGAAAGAACCACATTAGCAGCCACGTTAGTCTAACTAATGTGACCACTAACGTGGAATGGGAGCTAGCTTGCAACGTTAAAGAGAAAAGTAATCGCCAATAACGTCCTCGAAGCCATCATAGCCCACGTTAAGAGTCACGTTAACTAAGTTAACGTGAACTCTAACGTGGAAGAAAGAAAGTTGAGCCAACGTTAGTAACACTCACCTTTGTCACTAACGTTAGACCAAGCTCATATTGGCCACGTTAGCCTCCATGTTAACTTAGTTAACGTGGACTCTAACGTTGGGAAGCAAAGGAGTGGCCAACGTTAGTGACACTCATCATTGTCACTAACGTTGGGCTAAGCCACCTTGAGCTACGTTAACTCCCACATTAACTTAGTTAACGTGGAAGCTAACGTAGAGAAAGCAAACAATCGCCAACGTTAGTGACACTCATCTTTGTCACTAACGTTGGAATAAGCCACAATGAGCCACCATGAGCCATGTTAACTCCCACGTTAACTTAGTTAACATGGAAGCTAACGTTGAGGATAGGATGATGAGCCAACGTTAGTGACACTCACCTTTGTCACTAACGTTGGAGATGGCTATCATTACCACGTTAGAAGCCATGTTAACTTAGTTAACATGGACTCTAACGTGGGAAGAGGGGGCACCTTGGAACGTTAGTGACAAAGGTAAATGTCACTAACGTTCTCGAAGGATTGGCAAGCCTACGTTAAGAGCCACGTTAACTAAGCTAACGTGGACTCTAACGTAAGGGGAAGGGAGGAATCTCAACGTTATTGGAAAAGGTGAGCCCCAATAATGTGTGCGACGGACCAAGAGGCAATGTTAGTGGTCACGTTGTTGCCACTAACGTTGAAGTTAACGTGGATCATCCCTGGGTGAGGAACATTAGTGAAAAAGGTGATTGCCACTAACGTTCTCGAACCCACACTCTCACTTAACGTTAACGCCACTAACGTCCTAAGCTAAACACCCTGCCTACTTCACACTTTCTCTCTGCAAGTAAAGCTAAGCCCACTGAAGAGTATAACTGCTTCAAACTCAAGATCCAAAGGCCCATATCCAAGACTTGAAGAACCAACTAGAAGATCAGAAGAGTAGTATATATAGGGGTAGTGTTGAATTAGAAAGCAGCTTTTGGGGGATGGGAAATTGAGAACTACTCTCTATATAATTTACTTTCTCTGCACTTCTAGTTCTACTTTTCATGATGTATTCTCCATCTTTGTTCTCCATTTCCAGAGCTATGAACAACTAAACTCCTTTCATTGGGTTAGGGAGCTCTGTTGTAATTTGATGGATCAATACTAGTTTTCATTACTCTTCTTCTATCTTTTCTCTTGATTTTACTAGAAAGCTTTCAATCTTCATCCAATTGAGTAGTTATCTTGGAAAAGAAGCTATTAATACTTGGATCTCTTCTGAACCTTGGAAGAGGAATGAAGAGATCATGCTAGAAATGCTTTCTCATGTTGGACCAAATTGGGTTTGGTTGGGTATGGTGACTACAATCCTACCAACACTTGATTTGGGAATGCATGTGGTATAATCAGTGACCATACTTCATCTCTTCTCATGAGCAATTGACCAAGGAATTGGCTATTGATCAAGATTTGAGAGATTGAATTGCCAAGGAATTGGAATTCGATCACTTAAGATTGCCAAGGAGATCAATGAATGCATTGATTGAGGAAGAGATGAAAATGAACTTGATCCGGAGAATGCAACATCTCCTAAGCCCAATGAACCCCCATTTCTGATCTTACCCATTCTCTTTAATTTCTGCAATTTACTTTTATGAGCATCTTCCCCATTCCCATTTACAATTCTGCAATTTACTTTCCGTCATTTACTTTCAGCTCTTTACTTCCAGCATTTACAATTTCTGCTATTTACTTTCCCGCCATTTAATTTCCTGCAACTCTCAAACCAAATTCTGCTTCGCTCAACTAGAACATTCCTCTAATTAAAGTTGCTTGACCAATCAATCCCTGTGGGATTCGACCTCACTCTATTGTGAGTTTTTACTTGACGACAATTCGGTATACTTGCCGAAGGAAATTGAGAGACCAGTTTCCGTGCTATCACCAGGGTACCTGGCTGGGCGTTAAATGCCAATAATGGCCAACAATTAGGCGTTAAATGCCAGAATGAATGCCATTCTGGGCGTTTAACGCCAGAAAGGCAGGGGGAGGAGATTTCGTTTCCAACTTCAAATTTTTTCAAATTTTCATGTTTTGATTCATACTTTTCTGCATAAACATGTTTCAAACTTTCATCATTCACCCTCAATTTTCAAAAATTCAAACATTTTCTAAATCTCTTTTCAATTTTTTTTTCAAATCCTTCCCAAATCTTCTTCAAAAACTCAATTATCTTTTTAATTTCTTTCCAAATCTTTTTTAACTCATCATATCATCTCTTAATTCTTAGATGCATAACCAAATTTTCAGATTTAATATCTTTATATCTTTTTCAATTACAAATCTCATCTTTTTCATATCATGATTTTATTTTCTTCCATCAATCATATCTCTATGTCATATCTCTTTCAAATTTTTCGAAATCCCTCCCCTCCTCCTATAAATATACATTCGGCCATCCCCTCCTCTCCACCATTCGAATTTGCCTCTTCTCCTTTCTCTCCCCTTTCCTTTCTTTTGCTTAAGGGCAAGCAAACCTCTAAGTTTGGTGTGTTTTTCCGTGATCACTGAGCTAAGACTCATCAAGATCATGGCACCTAAGGGAAAACAAACCAAATCAAGAGGCAAGAAAGAGAATACTCCAAAGAGTCTTTGGAATCAAGAGAGGTTCCTAACCAAAGAACGTGCAAACCATTACCACAAAATAATGGGTCTGAGGTCAGTGATCCCGGAAGTTAAATTCAATCTGAAAGAAGATGAATATCCGGAGATCCAAGAGCAAATTCGAAACAAAGGATGGGAAATTCTAGCTAATCCTGAAACAAAGGTTGGAAGAAACATGGTTCAGGAATTCTACTCAAATCTGTGGCTAACAGATAAGCAGAGAATAACTGGAACCGCCTTTCATACCTACCGAACCATGGTCAGAGAGAGGCTTATTTACTTCCATCTGGACAAAATAAGAGAGGTCTTCAAATTACTTCAACTACAAGATGACCCAGAATCCTTTAATAGGAGAATGGTGAGAGTAGATAAGGGGTTAGATCAAGTTCTAGAGGACATATGCCTCCCTGGGACTAAGTGGATAACCAACTCAAAAGGTGTCCTAAACCAACTCAAGCGGGGAGATCTCAAACCAGTTGCAAGAGGCTGGTTGGACTTCATTGGGTGTTCTATATTGCCCACTAGCAACCACTCTGAGGTCACTGTCAAAAGAACAGTGATGATTCATTGTATTATGCTTGGAAAAGAAGTGGAGATTCATCATCTGATTTCTTGTGAGATTTACACAATTACAAACAAGAACTCCACTGAAGCCAAACTGGCCTACCCAAGCTTAATTTCTCTGCTATGTAAAGATGCTGGGGTAAGGATGGGAGTAGATGAATTCATCCCAATCGAACACCCAATCACCAAGAAGTCAATGGAAGGACAAGTTCAAGACACATCCATAAAAAGGAGGGCACAGGAGTTCCTCCCAGAAATTCCTGAAATTGACTACTGGACCCGCCTAGAAGCTTCTGTTACCAAGCTGCAAGAAGCTATGGAACAACTTAAGGAAGAACAGCAGAATCAAAACTGCATGCTCTGCAAACTGCTAAAGGAACAGGAGAAGCAGGGGCGTGAGTGATGAGAACTAATTTTTGATGGTTTAGAGGTTATAGTAAACTCTCGTTGCAAGTATAGTTACTAAACCAAGCAATCAACCCTTCTTACAAAAGTTTTGGTTGTCACAAGTAACAAACCCCTAAATAAATTAATAACCGAAGTATTCAAACCTTGGGTCGTCTTCTCAAGGAACTGCAGGGAAGTATGTTCTTAGTATTGGTTATGGAGATTGTAAATTGGGGTTTTGAGAGTGAGGAGCAAATGGCTTAATTAGCAATTAAAGTAAATGAAGAACATGTAAATTAAATGGCAAGTAAAATAAATAAATCACTGTAAATAAACTTTTGGCAAGGTATGAGAAATTAGAGGTCCTATCCTAGCTATCCTTATCAATGATGATGAGAATTGAATCTTAATTTCACTTTGTTAACCTTTACTAAGATAAAGGAAGGTCAAGGGATTAACTGGTTTGATCTTCGAATCCTATTTATTTCCTAAGAAAAGATTGGGATTATTAAAGTTCAATTTAATTAACAAAGATAACAATTATCAATCATGTTTGAGTTTGATAACTCCTGAGTTACTGATTTCTTAACCAATACCAAAAGGGAGAAAAGTAAATCTACTGGAATAAAAATGTCTTCAGATGGGATAACAATAATGTAAATAAAGAAAGAAATATTAAACTAAAATACCTCAAATAACATTAATTCAAAAGAGTAATCTGTAACATGGAAGAATTCATAAATCAAATTGCAAAGGTAAATAAAAAGGAATATTGAACCTGATAAAGAGATAATCCTGAAAGCGAATAAAATCCTAATTCTAAATCATAATCCTAAAGAGAGAAGAGAGAGGAGATAACCTCTCTCTCAAAACTAAATCTAAATCATGAAAAACTAACTAAAGTGGAGACTCTCCTTGAATGGATGCATTCCCCCACTTCATAACCTCTGGTCTATGCCTTCTGGACTTGGATTTGGGCCAAAAAGGGCTTCAGAATTCGCTGGGAGCATTTTCTGCGATTTCTGGTGTGTGGCCTCTGTCACGCGTTCGCGTGGGTCACGCGGTCGCGTCATTTGGAGTTTTCCTTGTCATGCGGTCGCGTCAGTCATGCGACCGCATCATATATGTTCTGCTTAAGGCGCGTGATAGCATCAGTCACGCGTTCGCATCGCGCTCTCTTCGCACTGGCATGCGGCCGCGTCGTCCATGCGATCGCGTGGCTGCCAGTTTCTTTACAGACTCCGTTTTATGCTTTCCTTCCATTTTTGTATGTTTCCTTTCCATCCTTTGAGTTATTCCTGCCTTAGAAGATCTGAAACTACTCAACACACTAATCACGGCATCGAATGGAAATAAAGGTAATTAAAATAATTAATTTTAAAGCATAGGAAACATGTTTTTCACATACATCACATAATAAGGAAGGGAAAGTAAAACCATGTAAATAATATGAATAAGTGGGTGAAGGATTGAATAAATCACTCAGATTAAGCACAAAATATATCATAAAATATGGGTTTATCAGTGAGCTAAAGGAGCTGAAGCGCCAGAAGCTCTCCCTTGAAGGACCAAGCACCCCACAGATTGAGGGAGCATCCACTTCTCAAAATCAAGGTTGTTGAGTCCTAACTCTGTGATAACCTTTATTATTAAGAGTCTATTTTAAGAGTCATTTATTTTTCTATTTTTTTATTTTCTGCCTTCTATTATTATTTGTTTGCTCCTATATTTATTTTTGAGTCTTATTGTCATTCCATGATTAATAAAATTTAAAGTTTATGTCTTAAAGCTATGAATGTCCCATGAATCCATCACCTTCTTAAGAACTGTTTAATTGAAAAAGAAAAAGAAGTACATCAATTTAAAATTTTAAAACAGTTTAATTATTTTGATGTGGTGGCAATACTCTTGCTTTCTGAATAAATGCTTGAACAATGCATATGTTTGAATTTGATGTTTATGAATGTTAAAATTATTAGCTCTTGAAAGAATGATGGAAAATGAGAAATGTTATTGATAATCTGAAAAAATCATAAAATTGATTCTTGAAGCAAGAAAAAGAAGTGAATAGAAAAAAAAAAGAGAAGATGATATGCGAAAAAAAAAGCAAGCAGAAAAAGCCAATAGCCCTTTAAACCAAAAGGAAAGGGTAATAAAAAGGATCCAAGGCTTTGAGCATCAGTGGATAGGAGGGCCCACAGGAATAAAATCCTGGCCTAAGCGGCTAAACCAAGCTGTCCCTAACCATGTGCTTGTGGCGTGAAGGTGTCAAGTGAAGACTTGAGACTGAGCGGTTAAAGTCGTGGTCCAAAAGCAAAAAGAGTGTGCTTAAGAGATCTGGACACCTCTAATTGGGGACTCTAGCAAAGCTAAGTAACAATCTGAAAAGGTTCACCAAGTTATGTGTCTGTGGCATTTATGTATCCGGTGGTAATACTGGAAAACAAAATGCTTTGGGTCACGGCCAAGACTCATAAAGTAGCTGTGTTCAAGAATCAACATACTTAACTATGAGAATCAATAACACTATCTGGATTCTGAGTTCCTATAGAAGCCAATCATTCTGAACTTCAAAGGATAAAGGGGGAGGCCAAAACTGTTCAGAAGCAAAAAGCTAAATGTCCCGCTCATCTAATTAATACTGATGTTCATAGATGTTTTTGGAATTCATTATGTATTCTATTCTTTTTATCCTATATGATTTTCAGTTGCTTGGAGACAAGCAACAATTTAAGTTTGGTGTTGTGATGAGCGAATAATTTATATGCTTTTTGGCATTGTTTTAGTATGTTTTTAGTATATTTTAATTAGTTTTTATTATATTTTTATTAGTTTTTATTTAAAATTCACTTTTCTGGACTTTACTATGAGTTTGTGTGTTTTTCTGTGATTTCAGGTATTTTCTGGCTGAAATTGAGGGACCTGAGCAAAAATCTGATTCAGAGGCTGAAAAAGGACTGCAGATGTTGTTGGATTCTGACCTCCCTGCACTCAAAGTGGATTTTCTGGAGATACAGAAGCCTAATTGGCACGCTCTCAATTGCGTTGGAAAGTAGACATCCTGGGCTTTCAACCAATATAATAGTCCATACTTTTCCCGAGATTTGATGACCCAAACAGGCGATTCAAGTTAGCTCAAGAATTTTGGTGTTTAACACTAGAACTGGCATAAAAACTGGAGCTAAACGCCCAAACTGGTACAAAAGCTGGCGTTTAACTCCAAGAAAAGTCTCTACACATGAAAGCTTCAATGCTCAGCACAAGCACACACCAAGTGTGCCCCGGAGGTGGATTTTTACATTAAACACCCTAGCTTACTCATTTTCTGTAACCCTAGGTCACCAGTTTACTATAAAAACTACTTTTAGTGATTCATCTTGTACCTCATGACACTTTACACGTTTCATATTGTATCTTCTATGGCATGAGTCTCTAAACCCCATTGTTGGGGGTGAGGAGCTCTGCTGTTCTTCATGAATTAATGCAATTACTACTGTTTTCTATTCTATCACGCTTGCTTCTATTCTAAGATATTCATTCACACTTCAACCTGATGAATGTGATGATCCGTGACAATCATCATCATTCTCACCTATGAACGCGTACCTGACAACCACCTCCGTTCTATATGCAATCAAGCTTGAATGTGTATCTCTTGGGTTTCTAATCTAAGATTGGAACCTTCGTGGTATAGGATAGAATTATTGGCGGCCATTCCTGAGATCCGAAACGTCTAAACCTTGTCTGTGGTATTCTGAGTAGGATCTAGGAAGGGATGACTGTGACGAGCTTCAAACTCGCGAGTGTTGGGCGTAGTGACAGACGCAAAGAGATCAATGGATCCTATTCTGACATGATCGGGAACCGACAGATGATTAGCCGTGTGGTGACAGCGCATTTGGAACATTTTCACTGAGAGAACGGGAAGTAGCCATTGACAACGGTGATGCCCAACTTAATGCTTGCCATGGAAGGAGCCTTGCGTGCATGAAGAAGAAGATAGTAGGAAAGCAGAGATTCAGAAGACAAAGCATCTCCAAAGCCTCAACCTGTTCTTCATTACTGCATAAGAAGTATTTATTTCATGTTCTTTTACTTTTTACAATTAAATCTGAGAATTATTGATATCCTGACTAAGAGTTACAAGATAACCATAGCTTGCTTCAAGCCGACAATCTCCGTGGGATCGACCCTTACTCACGTAAGGTATTACTTGGACGACCCAGTGCACTTGCTGGTTAATTGTGCGGAGTTGCAAAAGTGTGATTGTAATTTCGTGCACCAAGGATCATGTATGGTTAAGTGGACTAGAATTTGAATCTTTGATGAGCTTAAACTTTCCCACCTAACCTATGATGACCTATACAATTAAGTTCTAGCCTAACTACCAATTTTTCACTTTTTCACATTCTCATGTATTTTCTTGTCGTTTTTCAACACTTATGCATTGATCCTTATTGAACTTTATTTTGGGGCATTTTGTCCCCTTTTTATTTTTTTCTTTTCTTTTTTTTTCTACGCATATTTTTTTTTCTTTTCTTTTCTTTTTCATATTTTTTTCTTTTCTTTTGTTTTTCTCATTATCCTTTTCTCAAAACTACATACAAGATCATCAATCATAAGGTTTAACATTTGATTAATGCATAAGTATGTACCCAATTTCCAAATATAAAAATACAAAGCACCCTTTTATCCCAACCAATGTTCCCAATCTCCCCAAACTAGAATATAAAACACTCTCACTAGCCTAAGTCAATCAAAGATCCAAACAAGGGACTTTTATTGTTTTTCATTTTAGGGTTGAAATGTGCTAAAATAAAGAATAGTTGGGTTAAGCATAGGCTCAAAATTGGTTGACAATGGAGACTAAAAGGTAGGCTATTTGGGTAAGTAAGCTAATGAAAAAATGGCCTCAATCATATAAATGCATGAATACAAGGAATAATTTGACATAAAGAATTAAACAAATCAAGGATCACAATCATAGGAAAAGAACAATTTCAAACAAGAAGGAAAATAAGTGGTTATAAGATGTAACTACACAATAGGCTCAAAACTCACAATCTTGTGTTTTTAGCTCAAAACATGATACACAAAGGTATAAATCCATGCAAGTTCCATAAAAATTTTCCACTCAATTGGGGTGGTGCCCTTTTTACAAATTCCTTAGAAAAATTCATTGTTTTGATTAAGCTTATTCAAATGCAATGTTGTGATTAAGAAATTCTAAAATTCTTTAACCTGCCCTCTTTTTTTTTTTAATCAAAACAAATTTTTTTATGCACAAAGGGTTTAACTAAGTTTTCAACAATTCAAAACATTTTTCAAATCACAACCACAAGGCTAAAATGCAATATATGCAATAAAAGTGTGCCATAACCAAACTAAAAATATCCACAATAGCAAATATGTACAATAATCCCAAAATAGTTCAAAATAAAGCAAAATAAAATGAACTAAGTGATAGTGTCCGAAAATGTTCACCAAATCCACCGACGGCGACGACGGTGACCTCCCCACACATAAGATGAAGCATCGTCCTCAATGCTACTAATCGGGCTCATGGTGAGGATCAACAGTCGCATCTGGCTACGGCTGGGGCACTGTCTGGGGCACTAGCCCCTCGGGAGGCTGCTGGGTCTCCTGAGTAGCCTGCATCTGTGGAGGTACCTCCTGCTGAACCGGCTCCTCAACATGCTCCTCCTCGTGCTCTGATTCGTGATCCTCCGCGTTGGAAGTGGGAGAGTCGGGGAGAGGGGGTAGCTCAATGCCCTGTGATACAAACACCTGGTCTATGCGATCGAGACGTCGCATGATACGATGCTCGCTACGCTCCATGAAGCGAAACAGGTGTTGTACTAGCTGATATGTCGGCTCGGGTGCTGGTGGTGGTGGTAAAGATGCTACTGCTGCTGAAGAAGAAGAAGGTCCTGCTGATGGGTGAAAATTAGATTTCCACATAAACTCACTGGCAAGTGTACCGGGTCGCATCAAGTAGTAATAACTCACAAGAGTGAGGTTGATCTCACAGGGATTGATGGATCAAGCAACTTTAGTGAGGTGATTAGTTTAGTCAAGCTAACATTGGTGAGTTGAATGAAATGTAGCCAACAGAAAGTAAATTGCAGAAATTATAAATTGCAGAATGTAAATTGGATAGAAGCTTAAATAGCAAGAAAAGTAAACTGCAGAAGATCAAACTTGCAGGAAGTAAATTGACAAAATATTAAAGAACAATAAATATAGATTGCAGCAACTGTAAAGGGGGCTGGGTGCTCGAAATTAAATGAATCAGTAGATCAAAGCTTAGAACAATTGATGATTTAAATTGCATGAAAAGTAAATTCAGATCACATCAAGCTCAAATGTAAAGTAGCAGAATGTAAATTTGCAGAGAAATAAAAGTGCAGAAGAGTAAATCAAGTTCAATGAAAATGAAACTGTGAAATTGAAGAAGAACAGAATTGCAGGAAGATGTAAATTGCGTAAACTCAATTGAATTCAACACTTGAAATGTAAAGTGTAGAAAAATAAATGTGTATCAAAGAGAGTTTTCTATTCTATCCTACTCCTACTCCTATTGCTCTCTAGCAGTGCCAGCCTCTCTTTATGAAATGAAATTGATGCCTTTATATAGGCTTTATGGTGCACGAAATCGTGATTGTTCATTCTTTGGTAACGGCGCCAAAAACTTAATACGCACGTTCATAATCTTAGTTCTTTTTCACAACTTCGCACAACTAACCAGCAAGTGCACTGGGTCGTCCAAGTAATAAACCTTACGTGAGTAAGGGTCGATCCCACGGAGATTGTCGGCTTGAAGCAAGCTATGGTCATCTTGAAAATCTCAGTCAAGCGGATTCAAATGGTTATGGTGAATTGATAGTTATAATATAATTAAAATATAAAATAGGATAGAGATACTTATTTATTCATTAATGTAAGCTTTATTTATTCATTTGCCAATTGCATTAGAAATGTTTGGTTTTAATTAATAATGCTAATGCATTAAAGTTAAAGCATTCATTCATTTAACGCCTTGGTCAATTAGCAGTGGTAATTAAATATTTCATGCATGCATGCTTTCATTGGCCTAAGTTAATAATGCTAATGTGTTCATGCATTACATAAATAATTAAATGCATGCATACATAAGCATTAATGCATGATTATTCATGATAATGAAATAGCATGGTTATTAATTATTAATGGATGCATAATCATTAATGCATATCCAAGGCTTCATAGTCATAGGACACGCTTTTAAAAGCGTGGCCTAAGGTTTCAAAGCGTGTTCAAACTTCAAAGTGTGTTCTAAAATTATTATTTTCTTCTTTTGAGCTGATTTTGTGCTATTTTGCTTCTATTTCCACTTATTTCCCACTAAATTTATAAAATCAAAAGATCAAAGAAATGTATCATTTAAGCACAAAAGAATGCAATATTTAAGCACTAATCATCAATTTCTTGTATGAAAAAGCATAGAAAAATATGACATGATGACATGTCATCACAACACCAATCTTAAACCTTGCTTGTCCCCAAGCAAGAAAAGAATCATGCAGTACATTTTGACAAACCAAGGTGAGAAGAATGGCAAGTTAATATTCATGGTAGGCTAGTTTTCTATGCATGCTACAATCACAAAAGAAATGTAAATGATTGATGCTTCTATCTAGCTCATTTGATGAAATCTTTTCCTTGTGTTTCTTCCTTGAAATAAGCTTTTCATTTTCTTAATAGCTTCTTCTTTTAGGTGCTTTACCCCATGAGTTGATAACAAAGCTACGATTCTAAATGCTTTGTTTTCAAGCATTAAAACTTGATACATAAGCACCACAAGCATTGAATTAGAGGACTTCATTAATCTCATTTGTTTCTTTTCTTGACTCTCTAATTGTTGATGCTCAGAACCTTGAGCTTTGAGGGAGTGCTTTTGCACTTGAGCCTAGCCTTGACTTTTAAGTGTTTTATTTTCAAGCTTTTTGCCTGATACATAAACACCACAAGTACTTAACAAATGAATTGTCATTGGTATTCAGAGCCTTCAACTTTCTCATTCTTTCCCTTTTTCTTTTTTCGCCTTATTTGCATTTGCTTCCTTCAAGGTTCTCATGATTTCCAAAGATTTCACAAAATATCCTAGATGAAAACTTCAACTAAATAAAATCTAATGCAACTGAGCAACAATTAACCATACTAGCTTTCCAATACTTGTATGCACATGCTAAGTTCTCTTTTAATTCCTTGTTTCTTTATGATCATGATACTTTACAACTTTAAACTTTACAAAACTCAAGTTGGTAGTCATAGTGGCATAGCAACATGTTACAGATCAAAATTCAGGCTATGCTTATTCATACACACATGTAAACAGAGAAGATAAAGATAATCATGCAATTTAAAGTGCTAGAAACAAATGAGAGGAAAAGGAACTTTACAACCTTGTAATTCATCTTCTCTACTATTGTCCTTTTCCTACTATTCTTCCCCCTTCCCATACCAAACTCAGAATGCTTGCTAATCCTCAAGCAATAATCAGAATAATGGTGATGGGGCTAAGATGGATCATGAGTGTCTTACACAATGAAATGTTAGTAATACATGTATTTAAGCAAGCAAAATTAAGAATAACCATCAAGGCACAAGAAACAGAGACATTGGGGTTGCAAACATAAGAAGGTGTGCATGATACATTGCATAAAGAATGAGTGGCACACCAAACTTAGTGTGACGCTTTCACTTTGAATTAATGCAAGTATCCAGTAATGATTGGAAGTAAATTTTGTTGCATAGCAACACCAAACTTAGAATACAACCATATGTCAATTTATTTAAACTAAAACTAAAGACATGGAACTGTTATATGCTAATAACACAATCACCAAGTGAAGAATTTGTCACAGTCAGGATTTCTTGGTGAGGTATTAGCAACAACAGTTAATGAGCAAACTAAAAGACAACACTAAAAACAAAGAAATGACTAAAGAGAATGAAAAAGTGTGAAACCAAAAGAAAATTAATACTGCAAAGGCTTTATGATTATACAGACAAGTGGTGTTGCTGGATTTATTGCACAGAAAATTATGTGGCACACCAAACTTAGAAACTTAGTGTGACACTTTCAGTTTAGAATTGGTGCAATTATCCATAAAGATTGAAAATAGATTGTTCCAGGGTAACACCAAACTTAGAATGTAATCATATGCCAATTTATTAAAATTAAACAAAGCAGAGAAAGAAAATAAACAAAGCAGACAGAGAGAGTAAACAAAGCAAAACAATGAAATGTTACCAACGGTTGGGTTGCCTCCCAACAAGCGCTCTTTTAGTGTCATTAGCTTGACATGTTGTTCTTCACTTTCTTCCTCTTTTTCTAGTTTGTTAAGAGGAATGACCTCAAGGGGCAGAAGATTCAGCTATTGTCCCCTGTCTTGGTCTCTCCTCAGCAAGCTTCCTTTTGTTAATGGCTTGATTGAGCTTGCTTGCTAGATTAGGGGTAGGATTGGTGCTCTTGATAGTTGCCTTCACTTCTTGGATATCAATACTTGGTGGTTGTATGATTGTTGGAGTGTTTTCTTCATTAAAAGCCTTTTGAATTGGTTGTTCCATGAGCCCTTCATCTATGTAATTCTCTGCTTCACTTGAGTATGAGCTTTCATGATTGTCTTCCTCACTTTCTTGTTCCTTCACTTCCTCCTTTACACTCAACATTTGTCTTAATAGCACTTTCATAGAGGAGCTTTGTTGATCTTCCCAAGATTTCTTCATCTCCTTTTCATATCTTTCAATCACAGATTCAAGTGTTGAGAATCTTTGGTTCAGGGAAGTTTGTGGGGGTTGTGAGTTTCCATGTTCCCTTGTCATCTCAAGTGGCTTTGGTGGATATGCACGTTCAGGTTTAAATTCCTCTACCACCTCCTCTTTCTTCACTGAAAATTCACTTGACACAGAGACCTCTTCATCTTGCTCTTCTACTTCTTCCTTCACATCCACCAATTGATCTTCATCTTCCATGCTTAGCAATTCTTTGTTTCTCCTTACTTGCTCCAAATATCTATCCATCTTATTGCAGAGGGCTTGTTGTTCTTTCCAAGAGTCTATGGATGTTTGCAAGTATTGTTCAAATGCTAGCTCAAGGGATGAAGGTTGAGAGAAATTTTATGGACATAGATGTGTTGTGGTGATGTTGTTTTGAGTAGTATGGAATGAATCTTGTGAGTTGTGGAATGAATTTTGTGAATGTTGAAATGAGTCTTCTGTGTAGTGAAATGAATCTTGTGGTTGGTGAGGTGAGTTGTATGGATCTTGAGAGAGGCTTTTTGTTGAGGCTAAATCAAGTGATAAAAAATTTTTAAGTGGAAAATTGGGAGGTGAGGTTGGACAATTTAGCATGAATGAATTGAAGGTTTGCTCAAGTGATGATGGCTCTTGATTAATGGAGTATGAACTATCAAATGCTTTATAGTTTTGATCCTCCCATCCACAATGTGAATCATTGTAGAATTCATCACAATATGGTTCATTTTGTGGCATTGGGGGACAGTCTTGCATGAATTCATCGAAAGCACACTCTAGTGATGATGTCTCTTGATAAACCAAGTATGGATCACCAATATCTCTTTGATTTTGACCCTCTCAGTCATAATCTGAGTGGTTGTTATACCTGTATGAATCATCTTGTGGCTCTGGGAGGTGTTCATACTTGTTTATTCCTTGTTGATACTCCCATCCACCATTAGCATAATAACATGAATTATTTTGAGCTGTTGGGTAGTATTCCATGGAATTGTCTTGATTAGCATATCCCCATTGGTTGGATTGCTCATAATCTGTTGATTCTTGGTGATTTTCCCAGCCACCATTAGAATAATGACTTGAATAATTTTGTTGTGGTGGCAAATATCCCATATGATTCTCTTGCTCATCTTGTGGTTCTGAAGCATATCTCCAATGATTGGAGTGCTCAGAATTTGTATTTTCTTGGTGATATTCCCAGCCACCATTAGAGATTGGTGATGGTGGGTAATATCCCATAAAATCTGTTTGATTATAAGATGAGTTGAACTCCATTTGAATTTTGTAAAACACATAACCAACGAAAATTGAAATTCATGCCACAGAGAAAAATTTCTTAGTGAGGCAATAACTCAAACACCTTGGTGTCAGTTTAAATCAGAAAACAAAAACAAAGAAAATGCTTAATCTAGACTTCTCACCCACTTAATCATTGTCGATCTCAATCAATCCCCGGCAACGGCGCCAAAAACTTGATGGGTGAAAATTAGATTTCCAAACAAACTCACTAGCAAATGTACCGGGTCGCATCAAGTAGTAATAACTCACAAGAGTGAGGTCGATCCCACAGGAATTGATGGATCAAGCAACTTTAGTGAGGTGATTAGTTTAGTCAAGCTAACATTGGTGAGTTGAATGAAATGTGGCCAACAGAAAGTAAATTGCAGAAATTATAAATTGCAGAATGTAAATTGGACAAAAGATTAAATAGTAAAAAAAGTAAATTGCAGAAGATCTAACTTGCAGGAAATAAATTGACAAAATATTAAAGAACAAGAAGTGTAGATTGCAGCAAATGTAAAGGGGGCTGGGTGCTGGAAATTAAATGAAGAAGTAGAACAAAGCTTAGAACAATTGAAGATTTAAATTGCATGAAAAATAAATTCAGATCACATCAAGCTCAAATGTAAAGTAGCAGAATGTAAATTTGCAGAGAAATAGAAGTGTAGAAGAGTAAATCAAGCTAAATGAAATAGAAACTGTGAAATTGAAGAAGAACAAAATTACAGGAAGATGTAAATTGCATAAACTCAATTGAATTCAACACTTGAAATGTAAAGTACAGAAAAATAAATGTGTATCAAAGAGAGTTTTGTATTCTATCCTACTCCTACTCCTATTGCTCTCTAGCAGAGCCAGCCTCTCTTTATGAAATAATATTGATGCCTTTATATAGGCTTTACAAAATGAAATGAAATTAAAATTGAAAACAAATTACAAATGAAATTCCTAATCTAGCTTATCTTTGTTCCTTTGAGTGATAATGTTGGGCTCTGCTTGCTTTGGGACTTTTGTTGATTTGGATTTGGCCTTGAATAAATGGATAAGGAGTGGCTTGGTTAGGCTCCCAGTATAGCGTTCCGTTGGATTAGTGAACTCCTCGTTCACTTGCCTTGGGCGTTCCCTTCACGTGCTCAAATCTGGCGCCTCATAGCGTTCAATTAGTGAACGCTACATTCACTCGAGTGAATGTTGTTCCTTGTGGTGCGTGCCTTATTGGGCATATTTTCCTTGCCTAGCATTCATTTAGTGAACACTGAGTTCACTTTATTGAACGTGGCTTCTTGATTTCCCTTGGTCCTCCACTAGTGATTGAACGTTGCTGGGACAAAGCTTAAAGAAAAGCCCGAAAACACTCACTTTATTGAGCGTAGCATTCACTTTAATGAACACTTGATGCTTTCATGTTCATTTCCATGTTTGAAGGTAGCATTCTCTTTAATGAATGCTAATGTATTACATGCTTATTATATTACTTAGTAATGCAATGCATTAATGTAAGCTTTATTTGTTCATTTGCCAATTGCATTAGAAATGTATGGCTTTAATTAATAATGCTAATGCATTAACGTTAAAGCATTCATTTATTTAATTCCTTGGTCAATTAGAATTAGTAATTAAATATTTCATGCATGCATGCTTTCATTGGCCTTAGTTAATAATGCTAATGCGTTCATGCATTGCATAAATAATTAAATGCATGCATACATAAGCATTAATGCATGATAATTCATCATAATGAAATAGCATGGTTATTAATTATTAATGCATGCATAAGCATTAATGCATATGCCAAGGCTTCATGGTCATGGGCCACGCTTTTAAAATCATGGCCTAAGGTTCCAAAGCGTGCTCAAACTTCAAAGTGTGCCCCAAAATTCTTCTTTTCTTCTTTTGAGCTGATTTTGTGCTAATTTGCTTCTTTTTCTACTTATTTCCTACAAAATTTATAAAATCAAAAGATCAAAGAAATATATCATTTAAGCACAAAAGAATGCAATATTTAAGCACTAATCATCAATTTCTTATATGAAAAAGCATAGAAAAATATGAGATGATGACATGTCATCACCTGCCGCTGCTATAGAGGATGAAGGTCTAGCTGCCTCTACTGCTGCTCTAGCTCGAGAGCGGCGTCTGGATGGGGGCTTCTCGTGCACCCATGTACCCCACGGAATAGTAACCTCCTTGTCGTCGTTGTCTGGGTGGGGTGGTGTCACATCATCGTCCCTCCATGGGGCACCGGCTAGCTCAATCATGCTAGTGACCAATGTGAGAAATGGTAGAAGGCCACGGATCTGTGCTCGCCACATGCCTTGCCTGATCAACCGGGGGAAGTATACCTCCTTCCCCTCCATGACACAGCCAATCAGAAAAAGCATATACATGTAACATAGTGGGCGAATATCTGCTGCCAACACTACAACATATATGGCCTTTAGCAATGCCAAATTTTGTAACATCTTAAAACCGATATTGTAAATAGGTTTAGACAACGGTTTTTTATAGTGTTACTGTTGAATTCAATTTTTCATTATTTTATAGCAACAAATTAAAACCGTTCTCTTTGACTATTTTAAAGAACGGTTTTATAACCGTTACCATGATTTGTATTTAAGCAACGGTTTTTTATCGTTGTTTAAATAATTGTACAAAGAAAACGCATAAAAACCGTTGCCAAAATGCTACACTTGAAAACCGTTCTATTAGATGGTCTTAGACAACGATTTTTACAGTATTGCTATTGAAGTTTAATTTTTTATTATGCTATAGTAATGAAATAAAACTGTTCTCTTTGACTATTTTAAAGAACGGTTTTATAACCATTACAACAATTGTTTATGAAACAACAATTTTCTAATATTATTTAAATAATTATACAAATTAAACAATACCAATAAAAATAATTTTAAATAATCATATAAATTAAAACTATTTTTCTATAAATACTGAATTTATAAAATACTCAAAAACTATTGTTATAAATATATTTTAATTTTAGAATAAATATTATATATTTATTGAAAAAATTTCTCTCTAAGATAATTAAGGACATTGATCTCTTAAAATAAAATTTCAGAGCGCGCTCTTCCTCCCACCACCATCAACGTAACTCTAACGTACACCAATTAGGCCATTAGGCTCAGAGCTGTAACAATCTAAGTTTTCAGAAAATTAAATAATAAATTATTTACAATTTATTATAATTGTTGAGAATTTTATTTTAAGAAAATTATTTGACTGAGAATAATTAATTAGAGTTTCATAAAAATTAAAGTTTAAATTAATTAAAATTTTATTATAATTTTTATTATAATCGAATGTTTCACATAATTTCAGTAATTAATAAATAAAAAAAATTATATAATTTAAGTTAAATAACTTTTATTATAAATAATTTATGATTTAATTAAGTTCCTTATTAATACTTTATTCCTTATTATGAATATTTTACATTATATAATTTGATTTAAATAATTGATATTCATGTAATTTAATACTTTATTTTTTATGAGTAAAAAATTAATTATTTCGTCTTATAATTTTAAATGAGAATGCATAATTAAAAATCAATTAATAAATTGATACAACAAATTCCTTTAACTCTAAATTTCCAATTTCATTTTACCCTAAATTCCCACCTTAAACAAAAGAAACCCTAATTTTCCCCTTTTCCCAACCTAAAACACGCAGGCCTTCACCCCTCTTTTCTCTTTCAACCCACGCACACACAGCAAAGGAAGAGAAGAGAGGTCATGTCACCGTCAGATCTGAAGCCGCCGAGGAGCCGAACGCCGTCGAAGCCGCACCGTCGCGTCACCGTCGCTCTGCCTCCGTCGAACCCGTCACACCGCCGCTACCGTGATGTCATTGCTGTCGCAAGGGAGAAGAGATGCGTGAGGAAGGAAGCTCGTTGGGGAGAAAAAAGACGCCATCTGTGCTGCCAGATCCGTCACGTATGATCTCCATTGTCGCCGTCGAAGGTCCGTCGCCGTGGACGTGGAGAGGAGCCGCCGTTCATGCTTGTCGCCACCAAAAGAGGAGCCGCTGCCACCGTCGATTGTCACTGGAAAAAACACCGTACCGCCGTGCCTCTGGTCGCCAGAATCACGGACCGGGGAGAAGGGGGCTACCACTCCTGTTGCTGCTGCTTCGTACTTTTATTGTAAGTTGTCTCTGTTTTGAATTCCATTGAATTCATTTCTGTTTTCGATTCCATTGAGTTTGAATTCTCCATTTTATTGTAACCATGGTCACTGTTGTTGGAGTTTAATTGATTTGGTTTCTGTTTTGATTTGAATTTTAATTTGGTATAATGCTGTCTATTTTGGTCACTAGTTCTCTGAGTTTAAATGAACGGTTCTCTCAGTGATAATATTCTAGGTGATTGAGTGATGCAACTTTTATGTAAATTAAGCTTTATGACACTCCCTGTAAACATAGAGATGGATTATCACACTTCACCACCCTAAAGATACTGTAAACATGGAGATGGATTATAACTGGTGACTATTTCCTTATGAGGAGTAGCATTCTAGAGTTAATGAGTTATTGCATGAGTTATAGAGTTCATGAGTACATGCAATCCATCTTTTTGATTTTGTGGCACCATGCTTTTGCTACATTTCAATCTCAGACTTAATTTGATGCCCTGAACAAGCTGCTCTTACATTGTATTTTTATTGTTGCTATACTGTGAATTACTTCTACTATTATTTTTGCTTTGTATAATATATGACCTGTTTTCACATTAAGATCAGTGTATTAGTACTTCTATTGATTAGGCACATCTTATTAAAAGATGGGAATCTTTTTTTCTTTTAGCTGCTTTTTGCAATTGCTGACAAGTGCGGTACTGCTCTGAGAAACATCAAGTAGCCGAATTGTTTAAATGTTTTATTTAGTCTTCTTTCCACAAATTTTATCCTAATAGTTATCTTTCTTTTCCTCGTTTCCTCTCTCTATTAGTAAACATTATTAGGATTAGGCTTAGTATTATATTTAATTTGCTAACTTTTTTATTCACTGGAAAATCATTATAAAGGTGAGGGAGAACTTAGTATTATATTTAATTCTGCTTCCCTGCTTCTACCTCGCTGCATCTGCTTCACCGCCTTGGCTGATTGTGGGTTGTCATCTGTGGTAAGTGGTCTTTTTCTCTTATTTTCTTTTGTTTTGTTAGGGCGTGTTTGGCTGTTGGCCATTTTTGTTGGAGTTAAGAAGAAGAAAGGAAAGTGGTGTGTGAGTTTCTGCTTTTGTGTTTGTTTCAGTCCTTTGAATAGTGATTAGAGTTTGGATTATGAGATGAAACGTGATTAACTGATTATGGTGTTGCGATTAGGGAGTGGAATAAAGTATGGAAATGTGGGATTTGCTAATCTTTTGCTGTTGCTTTTGTTCACTAAATTATTATTTGGAAATGCTGTTGTGATTTTATTTTAATTTTAATATTGATTTAGTATGTAACTGGTTCTCTGTCAATGCTGCTCTGATTTTGTTTTAATTTTAATATTCATTTGTAATAATAATGTTATAAGTTTGATTTGGCAATTAGGTCTCTGAAAATGTTGTTCTGGTTTTGTTTTGGTTTTAATATTAATTTTATATTGATGTAGTATAATACTGTTTGATTTTGATTTGGAAATTGGTTCTCTGGAAATGCTATTTTAATTTTAATATTGATTTGGTATAGTGCTATTATGATTTTGGTCAGAATAGGATAAGAGTATTGGAAAACTGATTCATCTGTGTTTTCTTGACCTCTCTAACACTCCATTGCAGACACTACCAGATTCCATTTATGATCTGCATAATTTGCAGATACTATTGTTGACAAACTACCCTAAACTCACAAGTTTACCTAAAAGAATATGTGATTTGATAAGCTTGCGTTACCTTGATATCAGAGGTAGCAGTGTGCAAGAGATACCTTAGGAAATGCTATAACTAACTCATAGTTCTTGATGAGTGTTGCAGAGAAATCAAACGGTATCTTTTTTCTTTTAGATCATTTACTGTGAGAAGGATATAGATACCATACTCAGGAATATATGAAAAGATGAGTATGTAATAAGTCTTGGCTTTAATAGTCATAAATTGACTTGGTATATACTTTTCATCTTCCTCAAAAACTAGTACTTTCATAGCTTCTTCTAGCACTTATATTATAAGTTTTAACGTATTTATTTTTTTTTTATATTCTCTATCATAGTCTTTACTATTTGAACTTTTTTCTTAATCATATTGAATCACAATGAATCCAAAATCTAAATCTTCTACAATTGAGCTACACTACAGGTAAAGAGCAATTGGATGAGAATGAAGGAAATAATATAGAGGAGCAGGACACGGATTATATTAATCCAACTGAGACTAAGGTCATAGATAATACTGTGAAAGGTAAATTTTTGATCTCTTTAAAAACATTTTATGACATCATTTCTCTTTAAATTTACTGCTGTGAAAGATTTATATATGATGACTTCTTTGTATAATAGGGATATATTTTAATAAATAATTTATTGGATCTATTAATTGGTGAGGGGCAGCAGGGCGGGGGTTGAAAAAGAGTGTTCGATGAGCATGATGATGAAAATGGTTGTATGTGAGGACATGGTTTTTTGTTATTTTCATTAATAAGCACGATTAATTTACTTGAATTGATTAATTTGAGCTAGGCTTTCAATAAAATCAAGACTCAAGTTAAATAGCAAAACCCGAACAAGAAAATCAAGACTCAAGTGTTAAATAGTTAGTTTTCGTATAGCAGTTGTGAGAGTCTGTGACTTTTACTTGATGCACTAGGCTATAAATAACTCTCTCTCTATGTAATTGAGGTGTAATTGCTATCATTTTTCTAAATAATAGTTCAGTTTACTTTCACTGTAAGCTATCTATTTTTTAGCTTCTGCATCTTTTCTATTTAGTCCTAGTTCATTCTTTCTTCTTTCTTTTTTGGGAAAGTTTCTAGTTCATTCTTTGGGGAAGTTTCTAGTTCATTCTACATCTTTTCTAGTAGTTTTAGTATCTTTGAATATATTATGGTAATTTTAATTAGTCTCTTTGTATAGAGACAACAGTGAAGAAAACATGAGGACCTATAGAATGCTTGAAGATTCATGCAGGACAGTTGGAAGATAGAGAAGAAATTACTCTAGATATTGAAGGAGAGGCAATTGGTCCTACTGATGAAGTTGTAAACAACTTGAGCAAATTGGGCACAGTGGCAAGGAATTCAGATATTTGTCCATTAATTTTCACAAACTGCAAGGGGATTAAAGAAAAAGAAGCTATTTGGGAATATGTTCAATTGAGAATATTAGTCTTGTTTCTTTTAGAAACATAAGGACATGTACACATTTTATTCTTACTAGCAAATAATTTGATTGTGGATCTGACAACAATGTTTATAAGTCAAATTTAATGGGAAATGTGCAATTATTTTTCTTTAGTGAATTTATTCAAATAGTTTAGATTATTTATTGACACTAAATAATTAAAAAAAATTGAAATTAAAACTGTTGCCAAAAAACGACACAAATGGTAACGTTTTAGACGACTATAAAATGGTAATGATATTAAAACCGTTTTCAAAAAATGACACCAACAGTAACGCTTTAAAACCGTTGGCTTTATGAATAATAAAACTACAACAGTTTAAAACTGTTGCCTATTCAGTTATGGTTTTAAACCGTTGGTTTATGAAAGAGAACGTTTTAAAACCGTTGCTTATCGAGTAACGGTTCAAAACCGTTGTTTAAAATTTTCTTTCAAAACCGTTGTCTATGTCAGTAATTTTGGCAATGGTTTTTTGGTTCCTGTTGCCTTAGGTAAAAAACCGTTGCCTTTGACCATTGGCAATGGCCGCATATACCACAGGTCAAAAACCGTTGCCAAAGCGTTGCCTAAAGTTTTAGGAACGGTTTTTCAATCTACGGCAACGGTTTTTGACCGTTGCGAAAACCCTTATTTGTTGTAGTGCAAGTCCTAGCCTCTCTAGACAAATAAGCAAATAACATCCCCTTGGGCCTTTGGTTGTTAGAGTCCATCACCCAAGGAGCGTCCGTGTCGCAATAATGCATTTCAGCTCCTCATAATCAAAGGTCACAGCATTCATAGCTATCTCTGCCTGCTGGTATACACATGTGTCACCGGTCCGGGGTAGACAATGCAAAACACCCTCAATAGCAGCCTCAGTCACTAAGACCTGTCCGCCCCGTAGGTGGACTGACTCAAGATTCGTGCGAAAGAGGTTGCAGTAGAACTCCTTGACCTATGAGGTTTTTATTCTTCCCAAATCCCTATCGACAAACCCTAAACCCAGTCCTTGAATACGAGCATTAATGGAGCGCCTCAGGTCATTGGAAAGGGCCAATTTCTTCTCAATGTTCAGCTTTGTCTTCCGATAGGTGGGGAAACGAGCAGCTCACAGTAAAGATTTGGAAACTTATATGTGTCAGTGGGTGGTAGCAGCTGGTTCTGTTTATCCACTTCATTAAGTGGGTTCTTGGCATAGTTGGCATAAGGAGAGAGGGTAGAGGCTTGAGATTTCTTCCTCTTTCTTGAGGTAGTAGCCTTTTCTTTTCCTCTATCGGCCATCCTGCAAGCAAATATGACATGATATAAACAAATAGGCTAAATAGGGGAATGGAAAGCAAGGAATGGCATATTAAGATGAAGTGAGTTAAAATGAAGAAAACTTGGAATACAAGCAGTATATGCACAATGCTTGTTTACTAAGCTCAATGAGCATCATACCCAAAAAGAATGGTTAAAGAGTTAGTTGAAGGCTAAAAAGCGAAATTAGCAGGTTAGGCATGTTAAAAGTTAGAAAACTGGTTCAAAAGTTAGGGGTATGATGGTCATTTGCTTAATCACAATGAATCACAAGTATGGATAACAAGCATACTCACAAACGTGAGGGAGAAGCAGTCATTGATGATGAAATATGAGATTGAAAAAGAAGCAATTAATTGAAGGTAAGTCATCAATTAATGTCGCGGTCATTGATAATGCAATAATTGGTGTTGCAAAGGTTGAAATGCACTTTGTGTAACATAAACCAAGTTAGAAACTAATTTGACTGAAAAAGAGTTACACAAGTTGAATTTACCAATTGTTGCAAATGAATGCACCATCTTCAACAAAATTGCAAGTTAAACTCAAATGGTAAGCTTAATCATTAACATGAGCAAAAGATAATTGAGTAACTTGAGAGATGAAAGTGCATGAAGGTTCAATGCATATCATGGGAAACAACATAATCGCAGAGATGCTAGCCAAAGTGACCGAGGGATTGAACTTGGTGTGAGGTAAGTAAATCTCAAACCAAGAGTGCCAAGTTCAATGCCTATGGTATAAGTTGAAGAACACAACAATTTCGAGAAATTTAGGAAGCATTCTGGCAGTAAATCGGACGTTCCCGGATAGCAAACTGCAGGAAAATGCAAGTATATGAATCCAAAAGAATTTGCAACAACATGATAAGTAAGAATTGCATATATGCAGTAGCAAACTTAAGTTTACAAGCAGAATTCAGCAGGCAGCAATGAAATAGCAGCAAAGCAGTATCAACATGGAAACATAACAACTCATCAACCATCACTCAGCAAACAAGGAATATGTAATTCAAACGGGTAAACACAAACAGAGCAATTATCAGGCCTAGAATCATCTAACCACATCCTAACTACCTAACCGCATTTATTTCTATCTAGCCTATCATACAGGATTAATCAACTAACTAATCTAATCTAATCATGCCTAAAAAAATGAAAGCAGTAAAGAAACAGGGCAGAGGCAGGGTGTAACCTGGAGTGCAGAAGCAGTGATGGAATCGGGAATGGACAGGGGGGAGAGAGGGACAGAGATAGTGTGATGCCACTGATAAACCACTATTTCATGGTTTATCTTGTGCTCAATTGAGTAGTTTTTATCAACTCTTTACCCACTTATTCATATTATTTGCATGGTTTTACATTTGCCTTCCTAATTATATGCTTTGATTGAAAACATGCTTCTTTGGCCTTAAGTTCCCTATGTTTAATCCTCTCTTATTACCATTAGATGCCTTGATATGTGTGTTAAGTGATTTCAGAGATTACAGGGCAGGAATGACTCAGAGGATGGAAAGGAAGCATGCAAAAGTGGAAGGAATACAAGAAGTTGGAGAAATTGCTAAGCTGTTCAGCCTGACCTCTTCGCACTCAAACAGCTATAACTTTAGCTACAGAGGTCCGAATGATGCGATTCGAGTTGTGTTGGAAAGCTAACGTTCGGGGCTTAGATTTGATATATAATATGCCATAGTTGCTCTGACGATAGGCGACGCAAATGCGTACTCCACGTGGACGCATCGCAGTGACGAAAAATCAGTGTGTTTTAATTCGCAACCAGCGAATTCTGGGCTGTTTCTGACCCAGTTCTCGGCCCAGAAAACACAGATTAGAGGCTATAAAGTAGGGGAATGCATCCATTCATGAGACAACAATACATACAACATTCATTCATAATTTTAGGAGTAGATGTAGTTTTTAGAGAGAGAGGTTCTCTCCTCTCTCTTAGGATTTAGGATTAAGATTTCTCTTACCTTCAGGATTGTTTCTTTTTTTATCAGGTTCAATGTTCTTTTTATTTATTTTTCCAATTTAATTTATGAACTTTTCCATGTTAGATTGATTTTCTTTTTTTAATGCAATTGAGGTATTTCAAATTTATCACTTCTTCTATTGTTTGTTATTAATTGTTGTTCTAAGTTAGATCCTAACTTGATTTTAGAGTTGATTGATATTTGGATACCCTTGAGTTGAATTACTCAAGAGTTAAATTGTAATTGGGTTTATTGTTGGCTGGCTCTCTAGTCACTAACGCTAATCCTTCCTAAGGGACAGGATTAGAGCTTGTGAATAGAAGTAGACTTCCAACTTACTTGACTTTCTTTTACTTTACTTGGAAAAGGATAACTAAGTAGAAGTAACCTTCAATTATCAATTGATCTTGAGAAAAATCCAACAAGGATAGAACTTCCTATTAATCTTCTTTGGGTCAAAGCTTTTAATTTAATTACATAAAATTTCTTATTTATTTTTATTGCTTTAATTTATAATTATATCTGTGCCCATTGCCCAAAGTCCAAATTCCCCAAAAAACCCATAACCAATAATAACACACCTCCCTGCAATTCCTCGAGAAGACGACCCGAGGTTTAAATACTTCGGTTATCAATTTTAAAGGGTTTTGTTACTTGTGACAACCAAAACGTTTGTAAGAAAGGACTTTTGTTGGTTTAGAAGCTATACTTGCAACGAGGATTTATCTGCGAATTTCTAGACCACGCAAAAGTTCTCTCTTCAAAATGGCGCCGTTGCCGGGGAATTGCAAACGTGTGCCTTATTATTGGTTATTGTAAATATTTGCTTTTTGCTTGTTTATTTATTTTTATTTTTGCTTTTATTTTTGTTTTTTCATAAATTAAGAGGTTATTGGTTTTTATTTAGTTATTAAAAATTTTTTTCAAAAATTTGTTCTTCGTGTTCATCTGGACCTTCAAGTTGTTCTTAGTTGTTTTCTTCGTTTTGATCTAAAAATTTTTAAGTTTGGTGTCATTTTATTGTTTTTCTCTTTCCTCATTAAATTTAAAAATTCAAAATTTAAAACTCAAATTTCAAATTTCAAATTTCAATTTCCAAAATTCAAATTAAAATAATTTTAAATTCAAATTTAAAAATTTCAAAATTCAATTTTCAAAATTCAAATTTAAAAATTTAGAATTCAAACAATCAAATTTCAAAATTTAATATTCAAAATTCAAAATTTCAAAATTTCAAATTTCAAAATTTAAATAACCTTTTAATTTAAAATTTGTTTTTATTTTCGTTTTTAATTACTATTATGACTTCTCACCCCTCTCGCTTTGAGTTTGGTTCCAATGTTGTTGCAAGGAATGGAAATTATAACAGGAACATGCATCAAGGTCAAAACAATCAGAGATGGAAGGAGCCACGAGGATCTAATCAACCCTTCCGGCAACAACACACCCTTCCGGCAACAACACCTTCCACAGTACCACAAACAAAGACCATTCCACGATGCATACCAAGACAATAGTTATGGTGGACCCTTCTATGACAACCAACATCCACCAAATTACTATAGTCAAGAGCCATTCCAGGGGGAAAACCAAGATGATAGATATGATGGACCCCCATCATATGCCTATGAACCTCCTCAACACAACTTTAAACCACCACACTCACAAGCCAACTATCACTATTCACCTCCATATGACCCTAACCCGTATCCACCATACCAACTACCTTATGAGCCATATGAACCATATCTAGAACCACCCCAATTTCAACCCAATTACTCCCAGGAGCCACCAACTCCATATACACCATATGCATATCCATCTACCCAAGAGCCATATGATCCTAATCATGCAATCCAAGCGGAACAAGAATCAAGGGATCATCTCAAGGAATCAGTGGATCGACTTCATGCAACTCTATATCAACTAAATCAAGCGATAAGTCGATTAGCTTCCCAACGCTCGGACACTCAAAGTGCTCCCATGGCTACATGTGGCCAATTTAATGAAGAACGTAGCATGAAGGAGATACTAGAATCTCCAGTGGACAGTGCGGAGCATGACTTTGTACTGGAACAAGTGGAGAAAGCCGAAGTTATCGAAGAAGAAGACTTGCTTGCAGATTTAGAAGAATTGGAAGAGGTTGGTCAAGAGATGGAGACTAAAGAAGAAGAAGCATGACCTCCCATGCCCTTGGAGAACAATGAAGAAGAGATTGAATTAGAAGAAAGCTACCAAGAGAAAGAGGTTGATATTGAAGAAGCTTGCATAGAGGTGAAAATTGTCAAAAAAGAGCACAAGGGAATTGAGCTGGAAATCACCTTGCCAAAGTTGTTGGAGATCTCTCCCCCAAAGCCATCACCATCCATCCCTTCATTCAAGTGGGTAAATCTCTCATCTCTAACCTTAATTAGCTCACTTGAATATGCTTTGCTTGAGACAGAAGGTCAGCTCAGAGCTCTTTGTGGCTATAAGAGCAAGCGAGAGATGGTTAGTGGTAGGAGTTATCAAGCAAGGTTCAACATGGTTGTGTGCTCAAAGTTTACATGCAAGGGTTGGTGTAAAGCTCAACTGAATGGATCTAGATTGCTTGCTACCCGGGTGAAAAAGCAAGATTTGGGACCCCGGAATTCATTCTGGCAATCAACACTCTTGGAGCCTTGTCACTTGCTTTAACTTGCTTGAAGACTTTCTGCGCCTAGTTTGGGATCCCGGAGCCCATTGGAATTACAAACATTGGTGGAGATTCCTAGATGAGTTCAAGCACAAGCCACCATGACAGGAAACTCACCAAATGTCCAACTTAAGGACTTTAACTAAAAGTGCTAGGTGGGAGACAACCCACCATGGTATGATCGTTCCTTTTTCATTTTTATTTAGTTTTATTTGTTTTTGAATTTTATTTTATTTTATTGTATTGAACCTTGATTTTTGCATAACATTCATATCAGCATTGCATTGTGCATACTGCATTATTTAAAAAAAAAATCGCACGCGACGCAACAGCGTCGCCAACGCGTCCGCGTCACCAGTGCGTTGGGAAGAACACAAGATTGAACAGAGAGTCACGCGAAAGCGTGGCTGCAGGCGTGCCTTAGGCACAAACATGCCCACGCGACCGCGTCAATGACGCGTCCGCGTCGTTTGCGAAATATGCCTCCCACGCGTCTGCGTCACCCACGCGAACGCGTGGCCCTATAAAATCGACGTAAATGGGTGTATGGCAGTAAGTTGTGATGGAGTGGGGCTGGAACCATGCTGGAAGCACAGTCCTACCACGCAAACGCGTGCCCCACGCATCCACGTCGTTTTTCAAAAATGGCCACTCACGCAATCGCGTCACCTAGATTTTTGGCAAAATGCATTTAAAACAGAGAGTTGCACGAACGCGAGGCTGCACTCGTGCCAATCGCACAAATCCGGCCACGCGATCGCGTGACTCACGCGTCTGCGTCACTCACGCGTCCGCGTCACCTGCGCCACACAACTTATCCAAATCAGCGCCAAAAATCTTATCTTTTCTTCCCCAAACCTAATTTTTCCCGCCTCCTTTCTTACTTACTTCTTCTTCCCTTCTTTCCCTTCTCATTCTTCTTATCTTTCATTTTATTTTCCTTAATTTGTTTGCATATTTCATTTATTGCATCTTAATTTTGTGCATATTTTTATTTTCTTTTCTGAATTAATTATTTTTCCTTTGGTGTTAAAATTTTCTAATTTAACTGTTGCATCTTCTCTTGAATTATTTTGGGTGCTTAGTGACTTGTGTTATTCTGGTTAGGTAATATTATTTTAATCAATGCCAATCTTTTATACCTGTATTACTTTTGTATTGACTTGAATTTATATTATCTTTCCCTACCCACTCTCTTCCCCATTGTTGCAAATTTTTGCACTCTCTTGATTTTTTTAACTTGCATGTTGTAGCTACCATGTAATTGAGACCCTTATTACCTGGCATTAACACCCATATTTCATTTATTTTCTTATCTTTATTTCTGAGTTACTCTTCTTCCCTTTTTCTTTCAGGATGGCCACTCGGAAGGGAACCGGAAGACGTTTACATGGGGAGACAGACAAGTCTATCTGCAACATCTTCAGAGAAAAGCATCAGTTGGAGCCACCCATCCACTTGTACATCTTAGCATGCACCAAGGACGGTGCAATCTTTAAGTGTGGGGAGGTCAATATCGATCTCCATGGGTTAGTTACTCTTCTATCTCAACACCAATGGTTTATTTTCCTTGTTAGTTGTTGCATTTACATGTTTGATTGCATATTTGTTTGATTTTGTGCATATTTTACCACTTGGTCGAAGAAATATTTTCTTTTTCAAGAAACTTTTTAAAGTATTTCACCAATTTGAATAAAAATTTAATGTTAAACTTGTTTGATGAAATATTATACTGGAACATGGTTAAGATCTCAAACATACAAAAACCAGTGAGATTTTTGAGCCTATTTGATTGGTTGCATTTTATCAACTGATGAGCGGATAATTTATACGCTTTTTGGCATTGTTTTTAGTATGTTTTTAGTAGGATCTAGTTACTTTTAGGGATGTTTTCATTAGTTTTTATGTTAAATTCACATTTCTGGACATTAATATGAGTTTGTGTGTTCTCTGTGATTTCAAGTATTTTCTGGCTGAAATTGAGGGACTTGAGCAAAAATCAGATTCAGAGGTTGAAGAAGGACTGCTGATGCTGTTGGATTCTGACCTCCCTGCACTCAAAATGGATTTTCTGGAGCTACAGAACTCAAAATGGCGCGCTTCCAATTGCATTGGAAAGTAGACATCCAGGGCTTTCCAGAAATATATAATAGTCTATACTTTGCCCAAGTTTAGATAACGCAAACTGGCGTTCAACGCCAGCTCTCTGCCCAATTCTGGCGTCTAGCGCCAGAAACAAGTTGCAAAGTGGAGTTCAACGCCCAAACTGGCACAAAAGCTGGCGTTCAACTCCAAGAATGACCTCTGCACGTGTAACATTCATGCTCAGCCCAAGCACACACCAAGTGGGCCCCGGAAGTGGATTTATGCATCAATTACTTACTTTTGTAAACCCTAGTAGCTAGTTTATTATAAATAGGACCTTTTACTATTGTATTAGACATCTTTTGATCATTTTTAGATCTCTAGACCTCCATGGGAGGCTGGCCATTCGGCCATGCTTACCCTCTATTCACTTATGTATTTTTAACGGTAGAGTTTCTACACTCCATAGATTAAGGTGTGGAGCTCTGCTGTTCCTCAAAGATTAATGCAAAGTACTACTATTTTCTATTCAATTCATCTTTTTTCGCTTCCAAGATATTCATTTGCTCTTCAACCTGAATGTGATGAACGTGACAATCATCATCATTCCCTATGAACGCGTGCCTGATAACCACTTCCGTTCTACATTAGATTGAATGAGTATCTCTTAGATCTCTCAATCAGAATCTTCGTGGTGTAAGCTAGAATGATGGCGGCATTCAAGAGAATCCGGAAAGTCTAAACCTTGTCTGTGGTATTCCGAGTAGGATTCAATGATTGAATGACTGTGACGAGCTTCAAACTCGCGACTGCTGGGCGTAGTGACAGACGCAAAAGGATAGTAAATCCTATTCCAGCATGATCGAGAACTGACAGATGAATAGTCGTGCCGTGACAGGGTGCGTTGACCATTTTCACTGAGAGGATAGGATGTAACCATTGACAAGGGTGATGCCTCCAAACGATTAGCCGTGCCATGACAGGGCATTTGGATCATTTTCCCGAGAGAAGACCGAAAGTAGCCATTGACAATGGTGATGCATTACATAAAGCCAGCCATGGAAAGGAGTAAGACTGATTAGTGATGCATTACTTGGACGACCCAGTGCACTTGCTGGTTAGTTGTGTGAAGTTGTGAACCATGGTATTGGCATCATGTTTTTTTGGCGCCATTGCCAGGGAAAGAAAGAGCAATGAATTTTACATAATCAAAGTGTAATCACAATTTCTGCGAACCATCAACCAAAATTCTGTTTTAGTGTGTATTTTTTCTCTCTAAAATTGTAATCTTTGTCTTGCTTAATTATATATTTCCATTATTTGATGTACGCATACACTTACATGATTGAGGCCTTTGTTTCACTGAGCTTACATACCCATATGGTCTTACCCTTTCATTATTCTTTGCAAACCAATGTTGAGCCTATTATACCCCTTTGTTCTTTACTTTAGCACATCATTAACTCTAAGCGGAAAACAATAATGTCTTTAATTTGAATCCTTGGTTAGCTTAGACTAGTGAGAGTGCTCATGAATTAAGTATGGGAAAAGTTGAATTTGGAAATATTTGGTTTGAGAATTCAGTATGTTAGAATTTTCTGAAAATGAGAAAAAAATGTTTAGGACATGATTCATGCATCCAATAATTTAATCATATGCATTGAGAAAAATAAAAGAAAAGAAAAATATATATATATATAAAAAAATGAAAATAAGAAAAAGAAAAGTAAAAAGAGCAATTAAGCAGAAATGGGACAAAATGCCCCAAAGTAAGTGGTGAAAGCAATGCATATGTACTATACTTGAAATTAGAATGCATGAATATGTGAAAAACATGGTTAATGGATAGTTATATGTGGTATTATGATTACATGGATTGTCTAAAGTTAGGTGGAAAGTGTAAGTTAATTAAGGATTCAGATTTTAGTCCACTTGGCCAAATACAATCCTACCTTGACCCTAACCCCATTACAACCCTTAAAAGACCTCTTGATATGTGTATATGTGCATTAAATTTATATTGATTGTTAGATGAAGATCAAGTCTTAGAAAGCAAGGTTAGTAGAGAATTGAGAGAATCGAACCTAAAACACTTGAGTGATTAGAGTGCATACACTTCCAGTGAGGGTTCGATGCTCGATTCTTTGTTCCCGGCTTTCATGAGCTATTTTCTTCTACAAGCCTATTTGTACTTCATTTTTATGATTTGAATTAGTGAAATCCAGTTCATATTTATTCTTGGAGAATTTATTTACTTTTAAACCAAGTAGGTAGAAACATTTTGCATGTAGTTGCATTCATATAGATAGGTTGCATTTCATACATTCTACCATTCCTCTTCACTCTCTTATAGCTTCTCTTGAGCTTAGCATGAGGACATGCTAATGTTTAAGTGTGGGGAGGTTGATAAACCACTATTTCATGGTTTATCTTGTGCTCAATTGAGTGGTTTTTATCAACTCTTTACCCACTTATTCATACTATTTGCATGGTTTTACATTTGCCTTCCTAATTATATGCTTTGATTGAAAACATGCTTCTTTGGCCTTAAGTTCCCTATGTTTAATCCTCTCTTATTACCATTAGATTCCTTGATATGTGTGTTAAGTGATTTCAGAGATTACAGGGCAGGAATGACTCAGAGGATGGAAAGGAAGCGTGCAAAAGTGGAAGGAATACAAGAAGTTGGAGAAATTGCTAAGCTGGCCAGCCTGACCTCTTTGCACTCAAACGGCTATAACTTTAGATATAGAGGTCCAAATGATGCGGTTCCACTTGCGTTGGAAAGCTAACGTCTGGGACTTCGATTTGATATGTAATATACCATAGTTGTTCTGACGATAAGCGGTGCGAACGCGTGCTCCACGCGGACGCATTGTAGTGACAAAAAATCAGCGTGTTTTAATTCGCAACCAGCGAATTCTGGGCTATTTCTGACCCAGTTCTCAGCCCAGAAAACACAGATTAGAGGGTATAAAGTAGGAGAATGTATCCATTCATGACACAACAATACATACAACATTCATTCATAATTTTAGGAGTAGATGTATTTTTTAGAGAGAGAGGTTCTCTCTTCTCTCTTAGGATTTAGGATTAAGATTTCTCTTACCTTCAGGATTGTTTCTTTTTTTATCAGGTTCAATGTTCCTTTTATTTATTTTTCTAATTTAATTTATGAATTTTTCCATGTTAGATTCATTTTCTTTTATTAATGCAATTGAGGTATTTCAGATTTATCACTTCTTCTATATTTTGTTATTAATTGATGTTCTAAGTTAGATCCTAACTTTATTTTAGAGTTGATAGATATTTGGAGACTCTTGAGTTGAATTACTCAAGAGTTAAATTGTAATTGGGTTTATTGTTGGCTGGCTCTCTAGTCACTAACGTTAATCCTACCCAAGGGAGAGGATTAGAACTTGTGAATAGAAGTAGACTTCCAACTTACTTGACTTTCTTTTACTTTACTTGGTAAAGGATAACTAAGTAGAAGTAACCTTCAATTATCAATTGATCTTGAGAAAAATCCAACAAGGATAGAACTTCCGATTAATCTTCTCCAGGTCAAGGCTTTTAATTTAATTACATAAAATTTCTTATTTATTTTTATTGCTTTAATTTATAATTATATCTGTGCCCATTGCCCAAACTCCAACTATCCCAGAAAACCCATAACCAATAATAACACACCTCCTTGCAATTCCTCGACAAGACGACCCGAGGTTTAAATACTTCGGTTATCACTTTTAAAGGGGTTTGTTACTTGTGACAACCAAAACGTTTGTATGAAAGGACTTTTGTTGGTTTAGAATCTATACTTGCAACGAGGATTTATCTGCGCATTTCTAGCCGACGCAAAAGTTCTCTCTTCAGCCACCCAGGAGAGGTGGTGGTGATGATGGAAGTGGGTGGTAATTAAGGAAGAGGAGAGAAATGGGTGGTTGAAGGCTTCACCAGTGGTGGCTGCTAGCCACAACGGCGCTTGGTGGCTGATAACTTGCATCATCTACCCTTCTTTCTTGCATAAAGAGGACCATAAAAGCCCATAAATCTCGTTTGATCAGTACAATTCATGCATTATTTGATAAATATTATGGTACACTACTTTGAGATGAGTTGTGCTGAATTTCAGGTGAAAAAGGCATCAAAAATGGGAAGAAAGCAACAAAGAAGCTTGGCTTGTGAAACTGGCGTGCCACTTAGGAGCAAACGCCACAAAAATGCACTAGCGTGGCACGCCAGGAGCTAGGCATGGCACGCCAGTACTAAATTCCAAAGGAGAAGTTCAAGCATGCATAAAGGCATGGCACGCCAGGGACTGGGCGTGGCACGCTAGTACAAAGTTTCAGAGAGCAACAATGGAGGACACAAAAGGGGCGTAGCACGCCAGGATGGGCGTGGCACGCCTAACCCATCAGCTACTATGGGTGTGCCACTTGAGCCAAGGGGCGTGGCATGCCAACTCACCACTTTAGGAGGAACCTTCACTATGGCGTGCCACTTGAGGATCCAAGCGTGGCACGCCAAGCCTGAAGAGTCCACAAATGTATGGGCGTGCCACTTGAGCAGCATGGCATGGCACGCTGGTCCAATAATCCAGAGAAGGGGCTGAAGGCAATTGAAGACTGGGCGTGCCACTTGAGGTCGAAGGCGTGGCATGCCAACCTATCAATCTCACTTAGGTGTGCCACTTGAGCGACCAGGCGTGGCACGCCAATGCACAAAAAGTCCAAAGCAAGGGCTGGGCGTGCCACTTGATGTCAAAGGCGTGGCACGCCAACCCAAGAATCTCACTATGGCGTGCCACTTGAAGGCTGAGGCGTGGCACACCAGCTACTAGAACCAAGGCAAGATCATGGGCATGGCACGCTAGCCTCTAGGCGTGGCACGCTGGTATAAATTTCCAAAGAGGGTGAAGGAGGCCAAATACATGGGGCGTGCCACTTGGTGTCGAAGGCGTGGCACGCCATCCACTATTCCTGACTTGGGCGTGCCACTTGAACCCCAGGCGTGGCACGCCAGTGTCATTCAGAGAGCAAAGAACCATTGGGGCGTGCCACTTGAGTTCGTGGCGTGGCATGCCAAACAGAGGAATCACTTGTTCAAAAAGGGGCGTGGCACGCTAGACCCTGGGCGTGCCACGCTAGTTCAACTTTCCAGAGAAGCTTGGTCAAGCATGCAGCAAGGGCGTGGCACGCCATACCCTGGGCGTGCCACGCTAGTTCAAGTTTCCAGAAGCAAGAGAAGTAGAAAAAAAAGCTAGGGCATGCCACTTGAGCTCGAAGGCGTGGCACGCCAAGGTTGTTATGAATATAAGCGTTCCACTTGAGGGACTGGGCGTGGCAGGCCAAGCCAGAATTGAGGGAGCACGTGACACGCCACTGGAGCGCCAACCACATGCCAGCTGGGAAGTCACACTTATTGAGTTTCTTTTCCCTCCAAAATGTAATTTTCTTTTTTCACTTTTGTAATTCTTTAATTTTTATTAGGAGTAGTATAAATACCCCTAAGGAGTACTGAAAAAGGGGGTTAAGCAGTTATAGAGAGATTAGTTTTAGATTCACTTTTACACTTCGTCATCTTCTTTACTTTTGAGTACTTTTCTTTGAGCTATGAGTAGCTAAATTCTCTCTCATTGAGAGAGGGAGCTCTGTTGTACTTGATGGATTGATGATAGTGAAATTCTTCTTCTCTTTATCTTTTATTTGATTTGCTAGAAGGAATTTCGTTCTTAATGCTTAGTGTTCAATTATCTTGGGAAAGAGATTGAATGCAAAATAGGTTTCATGAGAACCTTGGGAAAGGAAACATGAAACCATGCTTGAAATCCCTTCTCACACCTGAGTAGAATCTGGGTTTTGGTGTTTGGATATGGTGACATATAATCCTCCATCTATTTGGACCTATGATGGTGTGTGGTATAATCAGGGACCAAGCATATCTCTCTTCATGAGCAATTAGACCAAGAAATTGGCTATTGATCAAGATCTGAGAGATTGAGTCACCAAGGGATTAGGGCTCAATCAATCATGATTGCCAAGAGGTCAATGAGTTGCATGATTGAAGAGGATATAAGCTAGAGTTGATCCAAAGAGACAACATCTCCTAATCTCAATGAATTTTCCCATTCTTACCTATCCCTTTCTTTATAGCTTAATTTTACATTCAGCAATTCCCCACTCCCATTTACATTCAAGTCATTTATGATTCTGTACTTTACATTCTGCCATTTCCATTTCTGCACTTTATTTCTTTCCTTTATATTCTAGCCATTTACATTTCTGCCATTTATAATTCTGCAAATTACAATCTACTTGTTCTGCTTGACTAATTCATCAATCGATTAAAACTGCTTAAATTTGCCAATCTCTATGGATACGATCCCACTCCACTGTGGGTTATTACTTGACGATAATTTTGGTGCGCTTGCCAAAAGAACTGATTCACCATTTTTTTGAATGGGGGTGTGAATTGGAGTCATCAATGGTGGTGGAGTGAAGTAGAAAAAGAGAGAGGCGGTAAAAGAGTGAGTGAGAAGAGAGGAGGGAAGTAGTGGAAAGAGAATGGTGGCATTGGCAATGGCGTCGCTGGCGCGGTGGTCAGCGGCGGTGAGCTCTGAGGGTGGTGGTTATGGAGGGAGAAGGAGAAGAGAGAACGTTAGAAAGGGGAAGGGTTAGGGTGCGTGAGTGAGGGGTTCTCGCGACCCTTGGGTATTAGGGAATTCAAATTCACGCGGGCGTGCATAGCGTGCGTTCGCACGGATGGTCGACGGAAAAGGGTACGCGGAAGCGCCAGGTGCGCCTTTGCCGAGATGAGGTTGTAGGCATGGGCACGATCGCGTATAGTGCGCGTCCGCGTCTGGTGAGTTGGGCTAGGGGCTTAATGCTAGCTCAGAGTTAGCGCAACTCTCGGGTCATTGTCCTGGAAACTGCGTTAGTGGATTGGTGAGTATGCGGTATATGCGCGGATACACGCATTGCAGATTATGCCAATGGTACGAAGGCGTGCAGTGCGAATACACATACATACGGTTGTACCAGGCGCCTAGTGTTGGCGCGAGAGTGGCCCAACTCTCTGGAAAAAATGTATGTGCCTGTATCTGCGTATGGACGCGCGCACACACAGCGTGCGTACGCGTCCTTGACCCTTTTTTTTTTCAGAAATAACAAAAACAGCTCAAAATCCTCCTAATATTACTTACAGCTCAAAATTAGCCAAAAATAGAAAATGACAACAAATTCTTTTTGGCTTTTTTGGGAATTTTCAAATACAAGCAAAAGAAGCTTGCCCCACAAGCAACCTACAACCAATTTATTGAAACAAATATATGGAAAGAATACTATCTACAATGGTAACTCAAATCACTTATTAATCAAAATGTAAAAGAGTGGAAATAGTTTGCCATGATGGGTTGTCTCCCACCTAGCACTTTTAGTTTAAGTCCTTAAGTTGGACATTTGGAAAACTCTTTGTCATGATGGCTTATGCTTGTATTCATCCTTGAATCTCCAAGGATCTTTGCTCCTCAAACGATTGACAGAAATTTCAACCATCTTCACCAAGTTTGGATGGAGTTCCACCCAAGATACGAGTTCCCATAGTTGGTCATTGTGCTTTGAACCGGGATCCCATATCTTATTTTTGCACCCGCCTTCTAGTTGATCTTCATGAAGTTTCTGTTCGGGTGGTTGACAAGTAGAATTCTCTCTAGCACACCAAGTCTTTTTCCTAGACCCATGTAAAGTAGCATTCCTCCAATGATAGTTCCTATACTTTGAGAATTTGACCTCAACGAGCCTAATTCCAAACTTCCAACCACTACACAACTCCTTTTTACCCTTAATTCTACAAAGAGCTCTAAGTTATCCATCCATTTCAATCAAGCCATATTCAAGTGAGAGAATGAAGCTTAGGTTTGAGGATTTTACCCACTTGAATGATATATTGGATGGTGGCTTAGGGAGGGAAACCTCCCCACACTTAAACAATGCAAGGTCGACTTCCTTATGCTCTTTTTTGGGTATTTCCACCTATTGACAACTTCTTTCATCTTCTTCTTGCTTGTTGACTTCTTCCAATTTCTCCTCATTGTCAATCAAGTCAAACTTGGGAGGTTGTGTGAAATCTACTTCCATATCAACTTCACCTTTGATGGAAGAGTCTTCAATGAGATCACCAACATCATTTGGTGTTGAGTTGTCTCCAATAGCGTCAACTTCATGTCCCATGGGCGAGGATTCAATTATTGATAAGAATTCATTAATGATTGAGTCCATCTCTTGATCAACCTTCTCATATTCTTCAATCTTTATATGTTCTGGAGGTTGTTAAGACTTCCATGGTGGTTCCGCATCTCCTAGATCTTCAACCACTTCTTCCTTTTCTTCAATGACCCTAGGCGTCTCCAATTACTCCAATACATAGCTCGACTCTTCCTTCTTCTCCACCGAATTTTCCAGTTTCTCTTTCATGCTTTGCTCATCTTTTGGTTTTTCACATGTGGCCACAGAGACACCTTGAGTATTCAAACATTGGTAGGCTAAAGTATGCACTACCTTAGTCAAATTATTCACAAACTCTAGGGTGTTCCTTTGCATATCCGTTTGTCCTTGAAGTAGCAAGGTAAGAGAGTCATCTATTGGGGCTTGGGGTGGATAGGAAGGTTCATTATTTTGGAGAAAGGGTTCATAGTGGGAAGGCGGTTCTTCTTGGTAAGGGTATGGAGATGGTATGTGTTGAGGTGGTTCATGGTGGTAATCACTATGGATTTATGGTGGTTCTAAAGTTTCATGCTCATAACGGTCACAAGGAAATAGTATGGGTAATTGGTCATATGCTGGATATGAATCATAGGAAGATGTTTGGTAATGAAAGGCTTGTGAAAATGATTGAGGTTCATGTTGAGGATAGGATTCATATGCACATGATGGTAGTTGTTGATTGTCACAAAAAGAGTCTCCATAGCCATTGAATTGACATGCACTAGGATGGTGATTATACCTATAAGTTTCCGGAGGTTGTTTCCAATAGGAGTGATCAATTCCTTGAGGCTCCTCCCATCTTGAAGTGTTCCATCCTTGGTACATGTTGTCATTAAAGTCCATATTTCTTACAACACGGTGAGAACCAAACTCATAGCCAAAGTGAGAATTCATAGTGGAAGAACAAAATAAGACTAACAAAATCTAGTAAACAAGCAATTGACAAACCTATTCACAATATTCACATATATACAATAACCAATAACATAACACCATTGTAAATCCCCGGCAACGGTGCCATTTTGATGAATGGATTTTTAATGGCATAGAAATTCACTAATGAAATCTCGTTGCAAGTATAGTTTCTAAACCAATCAATAATCCTTTCATACAAAAATTTTGTTTGTCACAAGTACAAACCCCTAAAATCTATAAACCGAAGTATTTAAACCTCGGGTCGTTCTCCCTAGGAATTACAATAAAGTGTCTTGTTATTGGTTATGAGGTACGTTTTGGGGTTTTTGGGATAATAGACATGAAATATAAATGGCAAAGGAAATAAACTAACAAAAAGGTCTTGGTAAGGTTTGGTGGTCAAGGATCTCTATCCTAATCACTAACCACAATTTGAGAATTGGCAAGGATCAATCTCATTAAGTTATCCTCTAACTTAGTAGTAAAGGAAAGTCAAATGAGTTATATCAATCCAAGTCCATAAGTCCTAACTCTCCACTAATTGAATTAGTGAGAACTAGAGTCAATGGCTCCCAATCATCAATTACTTGGATATTAGTAACTCAAGAGTTCCTAAGTTACCTTTCCAAGCCAAGAGCATAAAATTCTACTCTAGAATCCAACCAAGCATTTTATCAAACACATGGAAGGCAAAAAAGGAAAGGATAGTAAATTGACAACAAAAATAGAATCTAACAACAATTATTACAAGGAATTAATAACAACAATCAAAAGAAACACAATTATCATGAATTACTTCAAATTGAATGGAAAGAAAACAGAATGAACAAAAGTAGATCTACAATAAATCATAGAGACAAAGTAGAAGAAATTATAACAAACAATAGGAAAATGATGAATCTAACAACAAAGGATTGAAGAGTAGAAGTAGATGAAAGCATGAATTAAAACCTAGATCTAAGATTATTGACCTAAACCTAATCCTAATCCTAATCCTATAGAGAAGTGAGAGCTTCTCTCTCTAAAACTAAACTAAAACTAGATCTAAAGTGTGTTATGTGTCTATTGATGTCTTTCCCTTCATTCCTTGGTCTATATAGCCCTTTCCAACCAAAAACTCAGCTCCAAATAGGGCCAGAAACCCTCCAAAATCGCTAGACATGAGTTCTTATTTAAAAATCACGTGCGGCCTTCGGCGCGTACGCGCACAGTGCGCGTACGTGTCCCTGGAGCATTTCGCAATCTGCGAGTAGGTGTATAGTGTGCGCGCGCGCCCATGGGCTTTTTCCAAATCTTTGGCTTTTCATAATTTCTCCACTTTGTATGTTTTTCTTCCACTCCTTTGATCCTTTCCTAGCCCTTTTCAATCTGAAATCACTAGCAAACACATCAAGGCATCTAGTGGAATCAAAGAAAAATAAAAATCATCAATTAAAGGTCTAAAAAGCATGTTTTCACATCTAAGCACAACTAAGGAGACAATCACAAAATCATCCTATTTCATTGAATAAAATGTGAGAAAAGGTTATCAAAATGCTCTAAATTTAACACAAGATAAACCCTAAAAAGGGGGTTTATCAGTCTTCAATGCTTCTTCTACAACTTTTCCACTTCTAAGTGTGAGGGCTTTGCATTCCCCTCTTGGGTTGGCCATGGTATCACTGGTAAATGTATGTGTGGGCATTGGAATTTGCTTAGATAAGCTTGCTAATTGTGCTTCCAACTTTGAAATTGTTGCGCCCTGATTCCTTATGTTTAATATGCACTCTTCTTGGTTGGCATCCATCTTCCTTTCGGCCTGTATCTGTCTTTCCAAAATATTGGAAATAGCTCCTGTCAGCTGTGATGACATCTGTGCTATTGCAGCCTCCACTCTTTCAAAATTGCTCTTGATTTCACATGGTTGCATGGTTGAGGTTGATGTGTCTTGGTGGTGGTTGTTGTGTGTTTGTTGGGTAGGGTGATATGATGTACTTTGTGAATTGTGGTAGGGTCTGTTGCTGTCTGATTGATGGCTGGGGTTATGGTTATTGTATTGGTTGGATTGGTATGGTTTGTTATGATCTTGGTTGTGGCTTTGTTGGTTTCCCCACCCAAAGTTTGGGTGGTTCTTCCAACCTAAGTTATATGTCGTGGAGTTTGGGTCATATGGTGGTCTAGAAGAATTGTTCACATAATTTGCATGTTCCCATTCACTTTCAACTTCTGGGGTATCTTCTTCCTGTGGTGGTGCTTGAGCTTGGACAGCTGAAACTTGGCCAGTCTCCATTCTCTTTGTTAGGGCTGCTAGTTGTGCTGCAATCATCTTGTTTTGTGCTAACAAGGCATCCATAGAATTTAGCTCCAGCACTCCTCTCTTTTGAGTCCTTTCTGAAGCATAGAAGTATTTATTTTCAGCTATAGTCTCTATAACATCTATGGCTTATTCAATGGTTTTCTTCTTGTTGAGTGAACCCCCTGAAGAGTGGTCCACAGCCTTCTTTGCTTCATATGATAGCCCTTCATAGAAGATGTGAAGTTGAACCCATTCGTTGAATATATCCGGAGGGCACTTCCTTGTCAAGTCTTTGAACCTCTCCTAAGCCTCATAAAGTATTTCACCATCTTGCTGTCTGAAGGTCTGCACCTTAGCTCTCAGTCTATTAACTCTCTGTGGTGGATAAAATCTTGCTAGAAATTTGTTTACAACCTCATCCCAAGTTGTTAAGCTCTGATTGGGAAATGCTTCCAACTACTTTGCTGCCTTATCTCTGAGTGAAAAAGGGAACAAAAGTAGCTTGTAGGTATCAGAGTGTACACCATTGGACTTTATAGTGTCACAAATCCTCAAGAATGTAGTGAGATGTTGGTTTGGGTCCTCCTAGGCTCGCCCTCCATATGAACAATTATTCTGGACAAGTGTGATGAGTTGAGGTTTTAACTTAAAGTTGTTAGCATGGATTGTTGGCTTCAGAATGCTGCTGCCATAGTTTTATAGATTTGGGTTGATGTAGGAGCCTAAGACTCTCCTTTCTTGCCCAATATGATTGCCAGCATCCACTCCAACATGGTTTTGCACTTCTTCTTCCATAGTAGCTCCCAGATCTTCCTCTACTACTTCCTCTCCAACTATGCATTTGCCACTTTCATCCCTCCTTAATCTAAGGAAGGTCCTCTCAGGTTCACTATCGAAAAAGGATGAAGTTTCTCTCCTTCTAACTGTCATACATTCAACAAAGAGCAAGCAGAGGGCAAGTGAAGGAATCGCTCTTGTTAAGATTAGTGGTTAGCTTGGTTGATGTAATTAATCAAACAGTTATAAGAAAGGAAATATAAACAATGAATAACAAAAATCCAAAGTAAAATTAAAATAGAATAGAACAGAAGAAAATTAAAGGACTAGAAAAGATATAACAAGGTAATTAAAACGCTTAATCTAGCTCTCTAATCAATTTAATCATTGTCAAATTCAAACCAATCCCCGGCAACAGCGCCATAAAACTTGATGACCAGAATTTACACCCAATATAAAAATGATGAATCCGTTCTTTTTGGCAAGCGCACCAAAAATTATCGTCAAGTAGTAACCCACAGTGGAGTGGGATCGTATCCACAGAGATTGGTAGATTTTAGCAATTTTAATCAATTAGTGAAATAGTTAAGCTAAGTAGAATAGATTGTGATTGCAGAATTGTAAATAGGCATAAACATAAATGACTCAAAAGTAAGGAGAAGCAGTAAAGTGTAGAAAAGGAAATGGCAATAATGTAAAGTGCAGAAATATAAATGGCTAAATTGTAAATGGGAATGGGGATTTGAAAGAATGTAAAGAAAGCTATAAAGAGTGTGGAAGATAAGAATAGGGGGAATTCATTGAGATCAGGATATGTTGTTCTCTTTGGATTAAATCTAGTTCATCTCATCTTCAATCATGCAACTCATTGACCTTTTGGCAATCATGATTGATTGAGCCCCAATCCCTTGGTGACTCAATCTCTCAGATATTGATCAATAGCCAATTCCTTGGTCTAATTGCTCATGAAAAGAGATGAAGAATGGTTCTTGATTATACCACACATCATCATAGATCCAAGTAGAGGGAGGATTATATGTCACCATATCTAGCTTGGTTTCATGTTTCCTTTTCCAAGGTTCCCATGAAACCCATTTTGCATTCAATCTCTTTTCCAAGATAATTGAACACTAACATTAAAACGAAATTCCTTATAGAAAAGTACAACAGAGCTCCCTCTCTCAATGAGAGGGAATTTAGCTACTCATAGCTCAGAAAAAAGTACAAGTAATGGAAGAGATGATGAAGTGAAAAGTAAATCTAACTCACCAACTGCTTAACCCCCTTTTCAGTACCTTCAGGGGTTATTTATACTACTCCTAGCACTAGAATAAAGAAAATACAAAAGAGAAAAGAAAAATACAATTTGGAGGGAAAAGAAACTCAATAAGCATGACCTTCCAGCTGGCGTGTGATAGGCGTTTGAGTGGCGTGCCACACCCAGCCTCCAATTTGGTTTGGCGCGCCATGCCAAGCTCTTTAAGTGGCACGCCCCATGTGTTGATGTCCCTGGCGTGCCACACCTTTGAGCCCAAGTGACACACCCAAGGTCTCTTAAGTGTTGGTGTTGGCCTGGCGTGCCATGCCTTTGAACCCAAGTGGCATGCCCAACCCTTTTCCTTCTTCTTCTCTTCTCTAAAAAGTTGAACTTGTATGGCACGCCCACTATGTATGCTTGGTTCCTCCTCTCTGCTCCGTTGAACTAGCGTGGCATGCCCAGGGTCTGGCGTGCCACGCCCATTATGTGTGCTTGGTCCTTCTCTCTGGCCAATTGAACTAGCGTGGCATGCCCAGGGTCTGGCGTGCCACGCTCATTATGTGTGCTTGGTCCAGTAGCTGGCATGCCACGCCTGGTCCTTCAAGTGGCACGCGTAAGTGAGATTCTGGAGTTAGTGTGCCACACCTTCGACACCAAGTGACACGCCCAGCCTTTGCTTTGGCCCTTTTTATCATTGGCATGCCACGCCTGGATGCTCAAGTGGCACGCCTAAGTGATGATAAGAGTTTTGCGTAGGCGTGCCATGGTTCAAGTGGCACGCACATAGTATGTGATGGGGTAGGCGTGCCGCGCACAGCATGGCTTGTCACGCCCCTTTAGTGGCCTTCAGCGTTGCTCTCTGGAAAACTACACTAGCGTTTCACACCCAGCTCTTGGCATGCCACGCCCTTGTAAAGGCTTTGGGTGTCCTCTTCTGGAAAACTGTGCTGGCGTGCCACGCCCAGCTCCTAGCGTGCCACGCTCATGTAAAATGTTCAAACATGCTTCTCTGGAAATCATAACTGGCATGCCACGCACAGTTCCTGGCGTGCCACGTCCATATAGAAGATTTGTGGATCCTTTCTGGAATTCAATACTGGCATGCCATGCCCAGCTCCAGGCGTGCCACACTCTTTCATTTTTGTGGCATTTGTTCCAAGTGCAACACCAGTTTCACGCGCCCAGCTTGTTTTGTTGTTTTCTTCCCTTTTTTGTTGCTACTTTCCACTTGAAATTTAGCACAACCCAGTTCAAAGCAATGTACCAAAATATTCATCATTTAACTCATGAATTGCAACGATCAAATGAGATTATGCTCTTTTATGGACCGTTTTATGCAAGAAAAAAGGGTAAATGATGCAAGTCATCATTAACCTAAAGGGTAGTCTTGAGACAACATTTAGAGTCGTGGTCAATCAAAGAAACAAACGAAGAATGGAAAGAAAGAGAGTAATCAAAAGGAAAATAACAATCATTACTGCTTCAAGGTGACAATCAATAGAAAGGTCTCTAAAAGCAAGCACGTAAAAGGGTCTTCAAAGGTTTGAGAGTTCATTGTGATATGAAAGCAATAACAAAGTTCATGCATGATTTGATACTTAGCTTCCATCTTTAATTGTGAATACATTCTCTCAAGGGTCAAGTTTCAATCAATTAGAACAATTCACATTAATTTGCTTGGGGACAAGCAAAATTTAATTTTGGTGTTGTGATGACCTACATCATCTACCTCTTTCTCTTATCTAAAAGGACCATAGAATTGGTAAAATCTCATTCAGGTGATGCAATTATATGAACTATATGATGAATTTATGGGATATTGCTTTGAAATGAGTCTTGCTTGAATTTCAGGTGAAAAGAACAACAAAGGATGAAAAAAGAAACAAAGGATGAAACAAGGGAGCGCCTTTGGCGCTACACTTTTTCTCAAAGAGCGTTGTGCAATCCCAGGATAATGCTACGTTCGTTTAAAGAGCGCTACGTTCTCCTGCATAGCACCATACATCACCAAGATAGCGCCTTTGGTGCTACGCTCCATTTCTAGAGCACTCTGTGTATCCAAGAAGAGCGCCTTTGGCTCTACGTTCTTCACCAAAGGCGCCTGCGATAGTTTTCAAAGTTGGGAATGAAAATTTGGCTGGTGACACGTATGCATGGATGACGCATACGTGTGAAAGTGACATTTTTGAAGGGTCACGCGCACAAATGGATGACGCGTATGTGTGAAGTGCTATTTTTGCAAGGTCCCGCGTATGCATGGACAAAGCATACGCGGGATGGTGATATCTTTGGAAGACCACGCATGGGCATGGACGAGGCGTACGCGTGCAAGAGCACACTTGGCGCGAACGCTACGCTCCCTTTCAAGAGCGCTAACGATGATGCGCACACGTGTAGGTGACGCGTACGCGTAGATGCACGAGCGCTACGCTTTCCTGAAAAATGCTACACCAGCCTGGGAGTAGAATATTCGAAGCAAAAGAGCTGTACCAACTGAAGGTGTGAAAGGCCCACTTTGAGAAACTAGCAAGTACACCTGAAAAGCCAGTGAATTAGTATAAATAGGTGTCACCCTAAATCTAAAAGGAACTTTTAGCTTTTCAGACTTTTGAACTTTTGAAACTTTTACCTTTCTTTTTTTTGTACTTAGTTTAAATTTTAGTGGGAAAATTCTGTTTGTACTAGAAGATATGAGTAGCTAACTTCCCTCTCATTGGAGGAGGGAGCTCTATTGTACTTGATAGATTAATTGATAGTGAATTTCTTTTTCTCTTCATCCTTTCTTTGATTTTCTAAAAGGAATTTCTTTCTTCATGCTTAGAGTTCAAATATCTTGGAAAAGAGGTTGAATACCGTTTTGAGGGTTACCTGAAACTGAAGGTCGATCTCTGATGAGATCTGCTGTGGTGGCCAGAGTTGTCGTGTCCAACTTGTTGGATCTGTGGAACTGCTAATCCTTGATCATCGGAGGGGGGTGGTACCTGTAAGAGTCTCCGATGCTTAAGTTAGCATGGGCTTTTAGCAGGTTTTTAGTAGAATCAGAGTATGAGTTATACCTGGGTGCTCCAGTGTATTTATAGTAGTGTAGAGTGACCTCCTTTTGAGATAAGTTAGTTGTCTTATCTTATCCTTGAGTGCAGTCATCTTATCTTTAAGGGGGACCGCCTTTATCTTTCTAAGCTTTAGCTGCCTTCAGATTTGGGCTGCGTCCCTTCGTTTGGGCCTGCTTAGGCTTCTTGTAGTGATTTGGCCAAACTCTTTAAAGAAGAGGTCGGGGGACCTGACCTGAAGTGGTCGGTCGATTTGTCTTCAATCAGCCCAAGTCGGATAGCTCAACCCAGGGTATGAACAAATACAAATTGGGTTTCATGGGAGCCTTGGAAATGGAAACATGAAACCATACTTGAAATCCCTTCTCACATTGAGTAGATCTAGGTTTTGGGATTGGATGTGGTGACATAAAATCTACCAAAATATTTGGATCTATGAAGATGTATGGTAAAATCAGGGACCAAGCTTATCTCTCGTCATGAGCAATTAGACCAAGAAATTGGCTGATTATCAAGATTTGAGAGATTGAATCACCAAGGAATTGGGGTTCAATCAATCAACATTGGCAAGAGGTCAACGAGTTGCATGATTTAAGAAGAGATAATCTGAATTTATTCGAAAGAGAGCAATATCTCCCAATCCCTATGAATCTTCCCTATTCTTTATAGCTTTCTTTAATTTTTGTTATCATCTCATTCCCCATTTACAATTCAGTCATTTATGTTTCTGTAATTTACTTTCATGCTCTTTACATTTCTGCATTTTATTGCTTTCGTTTATCTTTAAGTCATTTATAATTCTATTTTTTAGAATTCTACACTCAACAGTTCTCTTGATTAGCTTGACTAATTCACCCTGTAACTAAATTTTCTCAATCAATCAATCTCTGTGGGATTCGATCTCACTATTGTGAGTTATTACTTGACGATACTTTGGTATACATGCCAAAGACGGCTTCATTATAGTGATATAGTGAATTTTGGTCATCACAAGGTGAGAGATATATGGAACATTATACAACTTTTTAAGACATCAATGCAAATGATCATGCAACTAGGACAAGAAAACAAATAAATAGATACAGAGAAAATAGAAAAATAACAGAAAAGGAGTAAAAGAAAATGAATCCACCTTAATGATGGTGGCCAGTGCTCCTCCTTAAGGATCCCATTTAGTGCTTGATCTCTTCAATATCACTCATTTATCTTTGTTTAGGCAGCTGCACAGGCTCTTGTGCATGCTTCCTAGTTTTCTCCATCCTCTTCTTCCATACTTAGGAGTGGTAGAAGTAAAAAAGCAGAGCTCACCAAACTTAAGAGTTTTACTCATCCTTGAGCAAAGTATAGTAGAAGAAGGTGCGGTAGGTAGAGTTTCTGTGGGACCTCTTGGCCCTAAGAGGCTAGGGAATTCCAGATTCCTTGCTTCTTTGTATTTGCCTTTGAACGCCCAGGGCTGCTCCCTGGCTGGCGTGCAAAGCCAGCAATGCTCCTCGCTGGTGTTCAACTTTAATACTCCACCTGGAGTGTTCTGTTTTTACTGCTGTGAAATCTGTCTCTTGACTGATGCACATGATCATGACTCTGACAACTAAAAGGAAAAACAAAAAGAAAATAAATGGTTGAGGAAAAGTTGGGTTGCCTCCCAACAAGCGCTCTTTTAAAGTCACTAGCTTGACCTTCAGCTCCTTAAGGAGGTGAGTATGGGCTCAGATTTTTGCCCCTTACAGTGAATTTTTTGCCTGCCCTTTCATGGATGAGCTCTACATGCACTAGAGATAGAACACAGCTAACTGTATGTGGTAGGACTGGATTCTTAGAGAAGACAACTCTCATGCCAGTGAGAGGCCTGCAGTTTGGGCCTTTCTTATCCTTCATGCCTTTAGGTACTTTCTTTTTAGTACCTTTGTGCTTAGAGCTTGTTGAGGGCTGCCCAACACCAAACTTAGAATTGATGTCTAGGGGCTATGCAGAGCTCTGCACAAAAAGAGAGGGTTTGCACACTAGGTGTTGTACTATTATCTCTCTTTTAGAGGGAGAATTGGGATGAGGCATCTTGAATAAGATGTGATCTTCCCCTAACTTTAGGGTTAGTTCTCCCTTAGCCACATCAATGATTGTATTAGCTGTGGCTAGGAAAGGTGATGGGTGGAAAATTAGAATTCCACACCAAAACTCACCGGCAAGTGTACCGAGTAGCATCAAGTAGTAATAACTCACAAGAGTGAGGTCGATCTCACAGGGATTGATGGATCAAGCAACTTTAGTGGGTGATTAGTTTAGTCAAGCTAACAGTGGTGAATTGGATGAAATTGAAGCAACAAAAAGTAAATTGCAGGAATTATAAAGTGCAGAAAGTAAATTGATTGAAACTTAAAGAACAAGGAATGTAAATTGCATTAAATGTAAATCAGCATAATGTAGATTGGACAAAAGCTTAAAGAGCAAGAAAATTAAATTGTAGCAAAATGTAAAAGGGGCTGGATTCTAGAAATTAAAGAAAGCAGTAAACCAAGCAATTGAAGAGATATTGAGAATAAGTGACTGGAAATTTGAATTGCAGGAAGAGTAAATTCAGATCACAGCAAGAATTGTAAAATGCAGAATAATTGCAGAAGAATTAAATTGCATGAAAGTAAATTCAGATTTGCAGCAAGCTCAATTGTAAAGTTGCAGAATGTAAATGTGCAGAAGAGTAAATCAACAAGAAGACTTAGATCAACTATGAAATCTCAAAGGGAAATTAACAATTTCAATGAAACAGTAAAAACAGAAAGAAAGCCAAGAGCTCAATTGCTCTCTCGATTAAAACAGAAAGGAAATTGTAGAGGAAGGAAAATAAAACAGAAAAGAAAAGAAAACCCAAATCTGATTTCCAATTCTCAAGTTCACAAAGGAAAATTTAAACAAAGAGCTCTCTCCCTACTCCTAATACTCTCTAGAAAGGCCAACCTCCCTAATGAAATGGAAATGATGTCTTTATATAGGCTTTACAAAATGAAATTGAAATTGAAAACAAATTACAATTTAAATGAAATTCCTATTCTAATTATCTCTTGTGCTTTTGAGTGATGATAATGGGCTTTGCTTGCTTTGAATTTGAAGGAGAGTGGATCCGGATGGCATTTGATTGAAAATGGTCCAAGGGTCCTAGCTCTAGTGGAGTGCTCAGTGAGGATTATCAATGTAGCGCTACATGCCTTGTCATGCTTCCCTTGCAAGCTTGCAACTCCTCAGCGCTTAGTTGGAAGATGCAACGTAGCGCTACACTTGGTGTGAGGTTCCCCCTTTCGAGCCTTGGTTGCTCCTCTTTTTGTGCCATAGCACTCAGTTAAGAGAAGAGAACATAGCGCTACTTTTATGCCTTGGTTTCCCTCTTCGAACCTTGGCTGTTTCACTTTGGGGGTACCGCACCTTGTTTTTTTCTTTGTTGGGAGCCCGAAAACGTTGTAAAAGTGAACATAGCGCTCACTGGGACATTAAACGTAGCACTCTCATGCTTCCTTGGCATAATGAATGCTTGCTTCATTCTTTTCATTGCCAACTTAGTGCTCATTTCCTAATGAACGCTAGTGTTATTTTATTTATTCATTGGCATTTAATAATCATGCATGCATTCATTGGCTTTATTAATTAATGCCAATACATTACGTTAAAGCAATTTGATTTAATAACGTACTTCATGCATTCTTCCACGCCAATGCATGGTTTATGATGATATCAATTAATCAAATGTATGCATGCTTTCATTGATTTTAATTACTTAGTAATGCCGTAAAGCTCATTCATTTAATTCATTCTAATTAAATGCATGCATGCATGATATTTCATGATAATAAGGCCAAGGCTTCATGGTCATGGGCCACGCTTTTAAAAGCGTGGCCTAAAGTTCCAAAGCGTGCTCAAACTTCAAAGTGTGCCCCAAAATCCTTATTTTCTTCTTTTGAACTGATTTTGTGCTATTTTGCTTCTTTTTCCACTTATTTCCTACAAAATTTATAAAAATCAAAAGATAAAGGAAATATACCATTTAGGAACAAAAGAATGCAATATTTAAGCACTAATTATCAATTTCTTGTATGAAAAAGCATAGAAAAACATGGCATGATGACACGTCATCACAACACCAAACTTAAACCTTGCTTGTCCCCAAGCAAGAAAAGAATCATGTAGTACATTTTGACAAACCAAGGTGAGAAGAATAGCAAGTTAATGTTCATGGTTGGCTAGTTTTCTATGTATGCTACAATCATAAAAGAAATGTAAATGTTTAACGTTTCTATCTAGCTCAATTTATGAAATCTTTTCCTAATGTTTCTTCCTTGAAACAAGCTTTTGATTTTCTTATTAGCTTCTCCTTTTGGGTTTTTACCCCATGAGTTGATAACAAAGCTACAATTCTAAATGCTTTGTTTTCAAGTATTACCACTTGATACATAAGCACCACAAGCATTTAATTAGAGGACTTCATTAAGCTCATTTGTTTCTTTTCTGGACTCTGTAACCATTGATGCTCAGAGCCTTGAGCTTTGAGGGAGTGCTTTTTGCACTTTGAGCCTAGCCTTGACTTCTAAGAGTTTTGTTTCCAAGCTTTTTGCCTGATACATAAACACCACAAGTACTTAACAAATGAATTGTCATTGGTACTCAGAGCCTTCAGCTTTCTCATTCTTTCCCTTTTTCTTTCTTGCCTTATTTGCATTTGCTTCTTTCAAGGTTTTCATGATTTCAAAAGATTTCACAAAATGTCCTAGATGAAAACATCAATTAAATAAAATCTAATGCAATTGAGCAACAATTAACTATACTAGCTTTCCAATACTTGTATGCACATGCTAAACTCTTCTTTAATAACCTTGTCTGTTTATGATCATGATATTTTATTGCTTTTGAATTCACAAAACTCAAGTTGGTAGTCATAATGGCACAGCAACATGTTAGAAATTAGTAATCAAACTATGCTCATTCATAACACACATGCATACAGAGAAGATAATCATGCAATTTACAGTGCTGGAAGTAAGTAGGAGGAGAAAGGAGCGTTACCACCTTGTAGTTCATCTTCCTTGTTGTTGTCTTTTCCACTTATTCTTCCCTTTCCCTTACCAAACTCAGAATGCTTGCTCATCCTCAAGCAACAATTAGAAAAATGGCTATGGGGCTTAACATGGATCATGAATGTCTTACACAATGAAATATTAGTAGCACGTGTGTTTTAAGCAAGCAAAATTAAAGATAACAATCAAGGTACAAAAGACAGAGGCATTATGATTGCAAACATAAAGGGTGTGCATGATACATTGCATAAAGAAAATAAGTGGCACACCAAACTTAGTGTGATACTTTCACTTGGAATTGATGCAAGTATCTAGTAAGGATTGGAACCAAATTTTGTTGCATAGCAACACCAAACTTAGAATGCAACCATATGTCAATTTATTTGAACTAAAACTAAACACAGGGTACTGTTATATGTTAAATACAATCACAAAGCTAAGAATCTGTCATGAGTAAGAATTTCTTGGTGAGGTATTTAATAAAAATAGTCAAGAATCAAAATAAATGAAAGCATTAAAAACAAAGAAATAACTAAAGTAAACAAAATAACAAAGTGTCAAACCAAAAGAATAACACTACAGAGGCATTTTGATTATGCAGACAAGTGGTGTTGCTGGATTTCTTGCATAGAAAATAAGTGGCACACCAAACTTAGAATCTCAGTGTGACACTTTCATTTTTTATTTGATACAATCATCCAGAAGGATTGAAAATAATTTGTTGCAGGGCAACACGAAACTTAGAATGTAATCATATGCCAATTTATTGAATTTTGAACAAAGCAGGCAGAGAAAATAACAAAGCAAGGAAATGAAATGTTACCTACGGTTTACATGTTCTTCACTTTCTTCCTCTTCTTCTAGTTTGTTAAGAGGAATGACCTCAAGGGGAGAGAAGATTCAGCTATTGTCCCCTATTTTGGTTTCTCCTCAGCAAGCTCCCTTTTGTTAATGGCTTGATTGAGCATGCTTGCTAGACCAGGGACAGGATTGGTGCTCTTTTTAGTTGCTTTCACTCCTTTGGATTCAAGACTTGGTTGCTGTGTGATTATTGGAGTTTTATGTTCATCCAGAGCCTTTTGAATTGGTGGTTCCATGAGCCCTTCCTTTATGTACTTCTCTGCTTCACTTGAGTGTGAATTCTCTTGATTGACTTCCTTACTTTCCTGTTCTTCCACTTCCTCTTTTGCACCCAACATTTGACTTAATAGCTCTTTCATGGAGGAGGGATGTTGATCTTCCCAAGATTTCTTCATCTCCTCCTCATATCTTTCAATCATGAATTCAAGTACTGAGACGTTTTGGTTCAGGGCAGTTTGTGAGGGTTGTGAATGTTCATGTTCCTTTGTCATCTCAAGTGGCTTCTGTAGATATGTAGTCTCAGGTTCAACTAGTCTCAGGTTAACTCTTCTTCTTGCTTTTCCACTTCCTCCTTCACACTTAACATTTGATTTAGCAGCACTTCCATGTTTTTTAGGGAGTTCTCTTGGTCATTCCAGGACCTCTGTGCTTCCCTTTCATATCTTTCAAGCATGGTTTCAAGCCTTGAGAGGCTTTGGTTTATTGAAGTTTGTGTGGACTGTGAGTTTTGGAAGAGATTTTGTGTCATGGGATACTTAAGTGATGAAGAATTTTCAGATGAAAAATTGGAGGTGAGGTTTGACAGCTTTCCATGAATGAATTAAAGGTTTGCTCAAGTGATGATTGATGTGTGGAAAACGATCCAACACAAAACTCACCGGCAAGTGTACGGGGTCGCATCAAGTAATAATAACTCACGTGAGTGAGGTCGATCCCACAGGGATTGAAGGATTGATAAATTTTAGTTTAGTGGTTGATTTAGTCAAGCAAACAAGAGTTGATTTGAGTGACTGGTATCCAGCAGAAGCTAAATTGCATGAAATTAAAAAGGAGAAGGAAGAATTGCAGTAAATTAAAGAGCAAAGAGAGTAAAGAAGCTGAATCTTAAAGTGCAAGTAATATAAAGTGCAGAAACTTAGATTGCAAGAAATATAAATGGTTGAAGCTTAAAGTGCAAGAAATATAAATTGCTTGAATTATAAAGGGAATTGGGAACTGGGATTGCAGAATTTAAACAAGAACAAGTAAGTTGCAATAAACAGAAGAGTGAAAAGTGAATTGAAGTGAAGTAGATCTTAAACAGAAAAGTAAAAGTGCTTAAAGAATTTAAAGACAGAAAGTAAATGGAGCTCAATTGCAGAAATTAAAAGAGAAATTGAAGATCTCAGGAGTGGAAGAGACTAGAAAACAAGTCTAGATCTCAAATCCTTCCTTGATCCAATAAGAACAATTGCAAAAGAAATGGAAAAGTAAGTTGCAGAAGAAGTAGAAGAGTGAAAGCAGTAAACATAATTTTTGAATGTAAATCAAAACTTCTAAAATTATGCAGAAAGATTAACAATAAATCTCAAGGTGAGATTAAAACAGAAGTTCTTCAATTTTTCACCCAAGATCCAAAACAAGAAGTAAAGAGTGCTCAAGCAAGAACAAGGAAGAAGAGAGATCAATTCTCCTTCTAAATTCTCCAAGATCCAAATTCAAAGTAAAAACTCTAAAAATTCTAAAATGAAAATTCTCAAGGAAGCAAAAGGTAAAAGTTCCAAAGTCCCTAACTAAATCAAACTAGCTTCTATTTATACACTTTCTATTCTTGGATTTAAGAATTTGGGTGGGCTTTTTAATTTGGTGAAGATTTGAATTTATTTGGATTTTTAATTGAATTTTCAGCCCAAGAAAAATTGCTCCCAATGGAGTGCTTTGCTCTTGTGGGGAGCGGAGCATTGGCTTGTCTTGGTGTGTGTCTTGTGAGTGACATGCTTCCCTGGGCCGTGTCACACTTGTGCAAGGAATGAGGAGAGTAGCGCTCTGCTCTCCTTGGGAGTGCAGCTTCTTTGCTTGAGGAATGGGCCTCTCTTCGAACCTTGGTAGAAGCATTTGGACCAATTTCTTTTGTGAAGCAAAGAGAGGTAGTGCCTTGCTTTGAGTGGGAGGTCTCAAGTTCAAATCCTGGTGAAGCCATGTTGGCTTATTTTCCTTGCAAGTAGTGTAAGTAGCGCTCCTTGTTGTTTGAGTGAGGCTCCCACTTCGATTCCCAGTGAATGCATTTTGAGGAGCCAATTTTCCTTCTGCTCAATATAAAGTAGCGCTCAGTTAAGTCAAACAATTGAGCGCCCTTGCCCCCTTGGAGTAGCGCCTCCTTGTTATCCCTTAGGTGCAAGGTTCAAGTCTTAGGAGAAGCATTTTGGCCAATTTTGGCTTATTTTCCTTTGTGAGTAACGCCTCTTGGTCATAGGTTCGAGCCTTGTATCTTTCACTAGCAAACTTCTTCCTTGAATTTATTTTTGAGTGAAGCCCGATAATGCTCTTGACAAGAGCGGAGCATCATTCATCTCCCATTTCTTTCTTGGTTCAAAAGTGTGCTCCGCTCTCAAGGAGAGCGTAGCATCCAAGCCTTGCCTCCTTGGTTCAATGTTGCTGATGCCAGGGCATTTTGGCCAGTTTTTTTGACCTTTTCTTTATGGTTTTAGGGTAGTTTCATGCACTTTCTTAGGAAATAAGCAAGTTTTGGGTAGAATTTCACTTACATCTTGATTCAAGCTAACATTGTGATTTTTATATGAATTCATGAGAATTATGCATGAATTGAATGACAAATTGGATGATGCATGTCTCATAACTTGGACTAGAACTTTGATGCACTTTATTGCTTGATTTCAGGACAAAGGAAGCAAGGAAGAACCACGTTAGCAGCCACGTTAGTCTAACTAACGTGACCTCTAACGTGGAAGGGGAGCTAGCTTGCAACGTTAATGAGAAAAGTAATCGCCAATAATGTCCTCGAAGCCATCATAGCCCACGTTAATTACCACGTTAACTATATTAACGTGGTAGTTAACGTGGAAGAAGAAAATGAAGCCAACGTTAGTGACACTCACCTTTGTCACTAACGTTGGACGAAGTTCATATTGGCCATGTTAAGAGCCACGTTAACTCAGTTAACGTGGACTCTAACGTGGGGAAACAAAAGAATGACCAACGTTAGTGACACTCACCTTTGTCACTAACGTTGAGCTAAGCCACTTTGAGCCACGTTAGTTGCCACATTAACTCAGTTAATGTGGACTCTAACGTGGAGAGAGCAAAGAATTGCCAACGTTAGTGACACTCACCTTTGTCACTAACGTTGGGATGAGCCACTATGAGCCACGTTAACTCCCACGTTAACTACATTAACGTGGAAGCTAACGTGAGTAAAAGGGATGATGAGCCAACGTTAGTGACACTCACCTTTGTCACTAACGTTGGAGATGGCTAGCAATACCACGTTAGAAGCCACGTTAACCTAGTTAACGTGAACTCTAATGTGGGAAGTAGGGGCATTTTGGAACGTTAGTGACAAAGGTAAGTGTCACTAACATTCTCAAAGATGTGGCAAACCTACGTTAAAGGTCACGTTAGCCACACTAACGTGAACTCTAACATAGGGAGAAAGGAGGATTCTCAACGTTATTGGAAAAAATAAGTCCCAATAATGTCTCACGTTGATGCCACTAACGTTGAAGTTAACGTGGAGCATCCTTGGGTTAGGAACGTTAGTGAAAAAGGTGATTGTCACTAACGTTCTCGAACCCACACTTTCACTTAACCTTAACGCCACTAACGTCCTAAGCTAGAATCCCTGCCGACTTCACACTTTCTCTCTGCAAGTAAAGCTAAACCCACTGAAGAAGATAACTGCTTCAACTCAAGATCCAAAGGCCCATATCCAAGACTTGAAGAGCCAACTAGAAGATCAGAAGAATAGTATAAATAGGGAGAGCTTTGAACTAGAAGGGAGCTTTTTGGCATTATTAGAATTACTCTCTGTATTTTAGTTTTTCTCTGCAACTTTTAGTTTAATTCTCAGAATGTACTCTCCATCTATGCTTTTCATTCCCAGAGCTATGAACAACTAAACCCCTTTCATTGGGTTAGGGAGCTCTGTTGTAATTTGATGGATCAATAATAGTTTTCATTATCCTTCTTCTCTCTTTTCTCTTAATTTTACTAGAAAGCTTTCAATCTTCATCCAATTGAGTAGTTATCTTGGAAAAGAAGCTATTCATACTTGGATTTCTTCTGAACCTTGGAAGAGGAATGAAGAGATCATGCTAGAATTGCCTTCTCATGTTGGACCAAATTGGGGTTTGGGCAGATATGGTGACATATAATTCTCCCAATACTTTGATTTGGAAATACATATGGTATAATCAGTGACCACACTTTATCTCTTCTCATGAGCAATTAGACCAATGAATTGGGTATTGATCTGATTTGAGAGATTGAATTACCAAGGAAGATTGCCAAGGAGATCAATGAATGCATTGATTGAGGAAGAGATGAAAATGAACTTGATCCGGAGAATGCAATATCTCCTAAGCCCAATGAACTCCCTATTTCTGATCTTACCTATTCTCTTTACTTTCTGCTATTTACTTTCATGCTAAACTCCCTTTCCCCATTTAAGATTCTGCAATTTACCTTCCGTCATTTATTTTATGCAATTTACTTTCCCGCCATTTAGTTTCTTGCAATTCTCAACCCAATTTTTGCTTAGCTCAACTAGAACATTCTTCCATTTAAAGTTGCTTGACCAATCAATCCCTGTGGGATTTGACCTCACTCTATTGTGAGTTTTTACTTGACGACAATTCGGTATACTTGTCGAGGGAGATTTGTTAAAGGACAAGTTTCCGTGCATCAAGTTTATTGCGCCGTTGCTGGGGATTGATTTTGTATCAACAATGATTAAATTGGTGGATAACTAGATTGAGCATTTGTTTTTATTTTGTTTGATTTAAGTTCATTTGAGTAATTTACTTTCTGTTCAGTTATTTTCTTCCCTTTCCCCTACCCATTTTTCTTAGTTGTTTACAATTCAGTCACCAACCCACTAACTGTTTGATATATTGCATCACTCACACTAATAGCATTTCTGTAGAAATTACTATCTGCATCTATCTTTCTTGCTTTTCCCTTGTTGGTTGTATGACAGGTAGAAGAAGCGGGGCTTCAACTTCCTTTTATTCTGAACCTGAGAGGACCTACCTTAAATTAAGGAGGGAAGCAAGAGGAAAGAGAGTAGTTGGTGCTGAGGAAGAGGAGGAGTACTTTGAACCAGATATGGATGAGAATATGGAGAACCATCATGAAGAAGAGGCTCACAACCATGGCCAAAAAGGTCCAGCACATCAGGCTGGGCAAGAGAGAAGAGTTTTGGGTTTTTACATCAATCCAAACCCAGGAAACTGTGGAAGTAGCATCCAACGGCCAACCATACATGCCAACAACGTTGAACTAAAGCCACAGCTCGTCACCCTTGTTCAGAAAAATTGTTCATTTGGAGGAAGTGTCCAAGAAGACCCCCCAATCAATATCTAACCACCTTCCTGAGGATATGCGATACTGTGAAGTCTAATGGTGTTCATCCTGACACTTATAGACTACTTCTGTTCCCTTTCTCACTCAAGGACAAAGCATCTAAATGGCTGGAATCCTTTCCAAAGGAGAGTTTAGCAACCTGGGAAGATGTGGTGAACAAATTCTTGGCAAGATTCTATCCTCCTCAATGGATCAACAGGTTGAGAGCTGAGGTACAAACCTTTAGGCAGCAAGATGGTGAGACTCTATATGAAGCATGGGAGAGGTTTAAGGACCTGACAAGAAGATGCCCGCCAGATATGTTCAATGAATGGGTGCAGTTGTACATTTTCTATGAAAGTCTTTCATATGAATCAAAGAAGGCAGTAGACCACTCATCCGGGGGATCTCTGAACAAGAAGAAGACCATTGAAGAAGCCATAGATGTCATTGAGACTGTAGTTGAGAATGACTATTTCTATGCTTCTGAAAGAGGCAACACTAGAGGAGTGATGGAGTTGAACAACGTGGATGCACTGCTAGCTCAAAACAAGATTATTACCAAGCAATTAGCTGACCTCACCAAGAATATTAAGAGGAATCAAGTAGCAGCAATCACCACTTCAGCAGCAACTCAAGAAGGAGTGAATGAAGAGGCAGAAAGTGATCAGGAACAAGCCAACTACATTGGAAATTCACCCGGGCAGCACCATGACCCATACTCTAAAACATATAATCCTGGTTGGAGGAACCACCCAAACTTTGGGTGGGGAAATCAACAGGATCAAGGCCAAGATCCGAGACACCACAACCCCAACAATAATGCAACTCACCAACACTCCGCACAGAGGTCATACTAACACCCACCCAACAACACTTCTCAGCATCCATACCAAAGTCAAAATGGCCCTTCTCATCCTTCCAATCTCAACTCTCCATCATTGGAAGAAAGACTATCAAGGATTGAGACTCTACTTGAAGGCATGTGCAAGGAGATTCAAGATAACAAGGTGTTTAAAGAGGAGGTGCGAGCCAATATCAAGAATCAGGGAGACACCATCAAGAGGTTGGAATTTCAAGTGGGATACCTATCTGAGAAGATTTCCAAACCTACTGATAGCTTCCCAAGTGACACAGAGAAAATCCGAGAGGTGAAGCAAAGAAAGTCAGATGGGAAGATTACAAGATGGTTACTATAAGTGATAAGGAGACTAAGGAAGAGCTGAACAAACCATCAGAACAATCTGAAGATACATCAGCAGGAAAGCAGGAAGAGAATCCTCAGGAAACCACAATTACGCATAAAGAGTTGCTGAGGCTCTATACACCCTTTCCCCGATTACTAAATGGTGTTGTAGAGAAGAGAATATACTCAAGGTTTCTTGACATATTTGCATCCCTCCATGTAAACATACCATTCATCAAGGCTCTCCAACAAATGCCCTCATACATCAAGTATATGAAGGAGCTGCTGACCAGGAAAAACTCACTCAAGGGAGGACAAATCATAGTGATGAACAAGGAGTGCAATGCTCTCATTCAACCAGAGCTGCCTACAAAAAGCAAGGACCCAGGGAGTTTTCACATTCCCTGTGCCATAGGAGAAATAATGTTTGACAAAGGACTCTGTGATCTGGGAGCAAGCATCAACTTAATGCCTTTATCCCTTATGAAGAGGCTGCAAATCAATGAGCTGATGCCCACAGACGTAGTCATCAGGCTGGCGGACAAAACTCAAAAACAAGCAATTGGAGTGGTTGAAAACGTGCTGGTGAAGGTTGGGAACTACTTCCTTCCCACAGACTTTGTCATACTGGAAATGGAAGAAAGTCACCTTCACCCAATCATATTGGGAAGACCATTCTTAGCTACAGCCAGAGCGTTCATAGATGTTGAGCGAGGAGAGCTAATACTGAGGATACATGATGAACAACTCACCTTCAACGTCTTCAAACCCTCACAAGAAGCAAGTCAGGAAGGCAAGGAACTAAGGGCAGAGCATGGTAGAGCAATGGTGGGAGAAAAAAGCATTGAAGCACAAGCTGTACACCCTAGAATTCCTTTGGGTGATGAACAAGAGAATCAGCAGCTGTCACAACTAAAGGAAACTCAAGTGGAGCCAAAACCACCAGAATCATATGAGACCAGCAACAAAATCTCCCTAGGGAAAGAGACCACAAAGAGCAGGATAACAGCAAAAGAAACAAAGAAGAAATTACCAAGGAGATGGAGGAATAAAAAGAACCCTACAGAAGATTTCTCTCCAGGGGATAAAGTGATCTCAGCTTACTTCCTAGATATCCCACCTTATCTCCCCACCATCCCATCTCAATTACCTAAGGTTTTCACCATCAACAAAGTTCTCTCCCTAGAACATGTGGAGATCATTGATGAAGCCAATGGATATAGGTTTACTGCAAGAGGGGAAGATCTGAAGCATTACCAACCACCATGACAAAGGCAGAACGTCAAGCTAGTGACGCTAAAGAAGCGCTTCATGGGAGGCAACCCATGTTTTACATGCTTTTAAAAGTAGTTAATAAAGCAAGGTTCAGGGATTTCAACTCAACTTGACATGCACTTGAATGAATCCTTTTGTGCAACATATAGTGAGGAACAAGTTTGGTGTTCAAGGCACACTAAGAGAACATAAATGTAACCCATATCATGTCACTCTTAGGGGCCTTGAACAAATCTTTTACACCACATGGCACCAAACTAAGTTTGGTGTTGCCAATGTTGCATACATGGATGTTGAGTTAGTCAGTTGGTGTACACTCATGAACAGCACTTAGTAGTTAGAAACAAAAACTTTAAAAAGTAGTTATTCTTTTAATTTTGCCGCTACTTTCCACAAGTTTTCTTTTAATCACATTTCTTTTATTTTGTAGGAGAATTGATGGGACAGTTGAAGGGTTCGGCTACCATAAAAGGAGAGGACTGTACACGTGTCTCCAAGGGGATTGCATTGGGAATTGTTGCCATGCAACATTGGAAAAAGAACAAGCTTGGAAACTGAACCAACACCATTATAAAGTTGATGATCCTTGTGCTCATCCCATGCTAAACCCCATCTGTCCATCACACAACCACCCCATCAATCCACACCTTCTATTTACTCACCACTTCTCTATATAAGTGGTTCTTAGTTCATAACCCTTCCACATTCCAATTCCCATTCCTTATACTCCACACCTCCAGAACTCAAATCCCTTCACTACACCCAATCATAACCCAACCGAATTCTCCCATCTATCCATACCTTCCACCACCTTCACACATCAACTCCTACTCATGGCATCATCAAGCTCCAAGAGGCAAAAGAGGAAGGAACTGGTGGAGAGCATTCCTTTCGATGAAAGGAGATTTAAAACGGCATTCCATGAACTCAAATTTGAACGAATAAAGCTCAAAAAGATACTGTCTGAATTAACATTCCAACTCAATGAGGAAGAGTGCCCACAGATTCGAGAGAAGATTGAAGAAAGGGGTTGGCAAAGGCTCACAAACCCAGAAGCAAAGATAAATGCAAACCTCATCAAAGAGTTCTATGAAAATGTGGTCAGAGAAGACAAAACCAAGGCCCCTACCTTCAAAAGTTATGTAAGAGGAAAAGAGGTGAACTTCAGCCCCAATGCGATAACAAGAACTCTTCAGCTGAAATTACCACATTTTGATGATCATAGTTATCATGCAAGAATAAGTAAGAGCCCTGACAATGATGAACTCGAAGAAATTGTGACTGACATATGTGTTATAGGAGCTGACTGGGAAAGGTATGCGGATAGGAGACCCCGGTTCATCAAGAGAGGAGACCTCAACCCGGAAGCCAAGGGATGGTTTGAACTCGTGAGGAGATCTATCCTACCAGCCGCGAACAATTCCGAGGTCAATGTTACTCGAGCTACTATGGTACATTGCTTAGTACAGGGTGGAGATATTAATGTGCATGAACTTATAGCTGAGGGGATTCAAGAGTCAGCTGAGAAGATTGATTCGGGTGCCAGGCTTTGGTACCCCAGCACCATCCTCAGACTGTGTACGAAGGCCAAGGTAGTCTTCGAGGATAGCAATCCAGATTGGGTAAACCCTGGGAGGCTAATTACGCTCCAGCACCTAACTTATGTGACACCTGCCCAACAACAAAGAAGACCTCAAATAGGAAAGCGAAAACCAAAAGAAGGACCTCACCAAGAAGAGTCTCATAAGGAAGAACACCAACAAAGAGAATATTATGACCCAACCAACATAAACCTGAATCACATTCACGGAGCCATTGAGGAGCTAGCAAGGAGTTATATGGAGGGACAAGAACAACAACTGCACATTCAAGCTCAAAGGATGGATCGTCAAGAAGAGCTCCTTTCTAATTGGATGAATCAACAAGGAGAATGGCAAAAACAGCAAATGGAACACTATTCCCAGCTTACTCAAGCCATAAATCAAGTGACTGAAAGACAAGAGCGACAAGACAAGCGCCTTCAAGAACTCAATCAATGACAGCTAGCTCAGACGAAGGCATTCAATGAGTTCAGCGTACTGAATGAAGGACGACAACTACATATGGAGGAGTTCAACATAAACACTCAAGCCAAGTTGAACTACATGTCTAGTCCTATGCATAATCTACACTCTGCAATCCCTAGGTATGATGAGGTCCAAAAAAATTTACAGAACAAGAGGAAAGGAAGGTGAAACAGTAGAAGGAAACACTAAAGAAGAAGATGGAAGACGCTGGCTTATGGAAGAAGTTGATTGGAAAAAGCAAGGGAAGTGGGAGTGCAAGCACTCAAGAAAAACACAAAGAGGATAAACAAGAAGAAGAGCAGGAGCAAACCCATGAGTAAAAGATAGTGGAGTTCCCTCATTGTCCCATCTTTTTCATTTTTTAAATAAGGAAAATCATGTATGAAATAGAACATGCTTCCATGGTAATTTAGAATTTTCAATTCTGTTTTTACTATTCTCCTTGCCTAGGTCTATGATTGCTAGTCAAATTGCCTGTTTTCAATTCCATCTTGCTTATTGTATGCTTGTCCTTTTTAAGCTAAATAAAAAGAGATGTTATGAAAGACCAGAGTGAAGTTTAATTTGTGGAGTAAGTTTTTAGATTTGTGGTATAGTAATCACTTAGCTAAGTTGGTTCACCAACAAGGTGGGAAGGAAACTATCTGTCCTAAATCATATGCTTAAAACACACCCCATGAGACTAGCTAAATAATAAGATCCTAATAAGAAAAAGGAAAAGAAAAATAAGAATTGAAAAAGAAAGAAAAATTAATAAAGAATAAGGCTAGGCACCAAGGGCTTAAATCTTGAGGGATGTGTCTGTGGTGCTCTTGTACCAAGGATCTGCTTGGATGAATAAGTTCTTAGGAGTGCTTCATCACTTGGTAACTTGGGTTAACTAACCCGCGATTATCAACTGAAAATCCACTATCAAGAGCAACATTGCTACAGAACATTTCGTAACCCAAAGAGGTGCTGGACACTAAGACCTCAAGGGAAGAAAATAACAAACCATGTGCCTGTGGTGTGCATGCATGGGGGAGAGAGACTTGAGGGAGTAAGTCCTTAGGGGTGTTTCAACACCTAGCACCTTGAACCAACTGGTTCGGGAGTGTTGGCTGAAAACTTATCTTAAAGAGTCGCCCCCTCACAGAACACTTAGCCTAAGGAAAAAATGAACCTTGGAAAGACAAAGGGATCAATAAATAAAAGTCTCAAAGGGTGCAATCAAGTGAGTATTCCAAGGCATGATAAAGGTCTGAAAACCAGTAAAGGAATGAACCTAAGTTGCTATGCATGAAACCCCATAAAACCAAGAATATGACTTCCACAATAATGATTCATTCATCTTGTCATTTTATTCATCATTCTCTTGTTCCAGTGCTTGCTTAGGGACAAGCAAGCTTTAAGTTTGGTGTTGTGATGCTAGGGCATTTTGGCCAGTTTCACTGACCTTTTCTTTATGGTTTTAGGGTAGTTTCATGAACCTTCTTAGGAAATAAGCAAGTTTTGGGTAGAATTTCACTTACATCTTGATTCAAGCTAACATTGTGATTTTTATATGAATTTATGAGAATTATGCATGAATTGAATGACAAATTGGATGATGCATGTCTCATAACTTGGACAAGAACTTTGATGCACTTTATTGCTTGATTTCAGGACAAATGAAGCAAGGAAGAACCACGTTAGCAGCCACGTTAGTCTAACTAACGTGACCTCTAACGTGGAAGGAGAGCTAGCTTGCAACGTTAATGAGAAAAGTAATCACCAATAATGTCCTCGAAGCCATCATAGCCCACGTTAATTGCCACGTTAACTACATTAACGTGGTAGTTAACGTAGAAGAAGAAAATGAAGCCAACGATAGTGACACTCACCTTTGTCACTAACGTTGGACCAAGCTCATATTGGCCACATTAAGAGCCATGTTAACTCAGTTAACGTGGACTCTAACGTAGGGAAACAAAAGAATGACCAACGTTAGTGACACTCACCTTTGTCACTATTGTTGAGCTAAGCCACTTTGAGCCACGTTAGTTGCCACGTTAACTCAGTTAACGTGGACTTTAACATGGAGGGAGCAAAGAATCGCCAACGTTAGTGACACTCACCTTTGTCACTAATGTTGGGATGAGCCACTATGAGCCATGTTAACTCTCGCGTTAACTACATTAACGTGGAAGCTAACGTGAGTAAAAGGGATGATGAGCCAACATTAGTGACACTCACCTTTGTCACTAACGTTGGAGATGGCTAGCAATACCACGTTAGAAGCCACGTTAACCTAGTTAACGTGAACTCTAATGTGGGAAGTAGGGGCATTTTGGAATGTTAGTGACAAAGGTAAGTGTCACTAACGTTCTCAAAGATGTGGCAAGCCTACGTTAAAGGTCACGTTAGCCACACTAACGTGAACTCTAACGTAGGGAGAAAGGAGGATTCTCAACATTATTGGAAAAAGTAAGTCCCAATAACGTGTGCGAAGGACCAAAAGGCAACATTAGTGGTCACGTTGATGCCACTAACGTTGAAGTTAACATGGAGCATCCTTGGGTTAGAAACGTTAGTGAAAAAGGTGATTGTCACTAACGTTCTCGAACCCACACTTTTACTTAACGTTAACGCCACTAACGTCCTAAGCTAGAATCCCTGCCTACTTTACACTTTCTCTCTGCAAGTAAAGCTAAGCCCACTGAAGAAGATAACTGCTTCAACTCAAGATCCAAAGGCCCATATCCAAGACTTGAAGAGTCAACTAGAAGATCAGAAGAATAGTATAAATAGGGAGAGCTTTGAACTAGAAGGGAGCTTTTCGGCATTATTATAATTACTCTCTGTATTTTACTTTCTCTGCAACTTTTAGTTTAATTCTCAGAATGTACTCTCCATCTATGATTTTCATTCCCAGAGCTATGAACAACTAAACCCCTTTCATTGGGTTAGGGAGCTCTGTTGTAATTTGATGGATCAATAATAGTTTTCATTATCCTTCTTCTCTCTTTTCTCTTGATTTTACTAGAAAGCTTTCAATCTTCATCCAATTGAGTAGTTATCTTGGAAAAGAAGCTATTCATACTTGGAACTCTTCTGAACCTTGGAAGAGGAATGAAGAGATCATGCTCGAATTGCTTTCCCAAGTTCTTCCCATGGAAGCTTAAGTCTTGATGGTCTGTTCCCTTCACCATCCTCAAGGTGTTTCCCTATGGCCATATAAAGCTCATGTAAGACAAAACACAAAGAATATTCACTATGAATGACCATAGACTCACTGGATGAGAAGAGAGTGAGCTACCATCTCAGCTAAAGAAGGAAAAACGTCAAGCTAGTGACGATAAAGAAGCGCTCGTTAGGAGGCACCCCAACACTTTATATCCTTTTGATTTACTGTTTTCCTAGGAGTAGTCACGAGTGTTAACTTAGATAGTTTAAATTCCAGTTAATATTCTGTTTTCATTGCTTTCTAAGGGTAGATTGTAGGTGGTAGATTAGGGGCTTAAATATCAGTTTTTGATAGTTAGGAAATCTTCAATTTGTTTGCTTTTATCTGGAAGTGCAATTTGAAGAATACATTTACTGATGATGAGTAATTGGGCTGAGAACTAGCTAAAGAGCTAAGTTTGGTGTGGCCACTATCACACTTAATCTAGGCTTACATCCATTTGAATAAATTAAATTTGAAAGTAATCCCAGAGATTAAGTTTGGTGTGGCCACCACCATACGAATTTCACCCAGCAAGCCCAATACCATCCAAGTTGGAAGCATTTAATAAATTGGTAGGAACATGAAAGTTGGTTTTAAATGTGTTCAGAAGGAGTTAGAAGTGAAGGGATGTGAAAGAATTGGAATCATCACACCCTTATAAACATATTAAAAACCCAATGATGAACCAAATTTATTAGATGTAATGGGATTAAGTTTGGTGTCCCATGGGACACTCATCAGTTGCAAATTTCCTTTGTTCATATTAAAAGGAATGTGAATGATTCTTTTGTCATTACTGATCGGGTTTCAGTTTTTATTTTTTCAGGAGAGAGAATGGGGCCCACATGATTGATATCTCATAAAGCAAGAAGTCAAAGTGTACTTGCACTTTGGAATTCAACACATGCAGGAAGTAAAGAGGGGTAAGGATTGGTGCCTATTCCTACGCTAGGCGCCACTCCCTAAGTGGGAAAACATTGAATTGCTTCCACTTTCCACTATTCAGACCACACTTTCTACCCCTATAAAAACCCCCTTACTTTTCCCACCTCTCCCCCCACTTCAAACCTCAACCTCACACACGAAAAGACCCTCACAATTCTTTTTTCTTTTGATCTCCTTCTTGCTTTTCTTTACCTTTCTTCTTCTACTTGATTAGGGACAATCAAGCCCTAAGTTTGGTGTTGGAGCAAAACATCTCCCTTGCAACTTTCTTCAACTTTTTTTAACACTTCAAACACATTTTCTTCACCACAATGGCACCACCAAGAGCCTCATAAACAAAGAAAAGAAAGACCAAAGAACCAACCTTACGGTCCTCAAGCCACAATGAATACAAGTTCCTCTCATTATTCAACCAAAACCAAATTTATGGTTGGGTTAGTGAGAGGCAAATCCTTCCAAAAGTTGGTTTCCAATTGGGGAGAAACGAGCACCCTGAGATCAACAGGGAGATAAACAATAGAGGCTGGGCACTCTTGTGCAACCCACCAAGGAAGGCGGTGGAAAGCTTGGTAAGAGAGTCTTACGCCAATGCTGTGCCTCAGCCAGGGCAACCCTATGGCTATCTTTGCTTTGTGAGAGGGAAATCCATTGACTACAGCCCCTCCAACATAGATAGGATGCTCATGGTGAAGCAAACAAGCTCCACTCAGAGTTATGAAGAAAGAATGAAGCAAGAAGACCCAGGATTTAATGAAATCCTTAATGAGATTTGTGTGTTGAATCTGCAATGGAAAAATCACAAAAATGGGAGACCCAACCAGCTAAGAAAAAGAGATTTGAGCCCCCAAGATAGAGGGTGGCTGGATTTTGTGAGAAGATCTCTCAACCCTACTTCAAACACTTCTGAGGTGACAGTGGAAAGGGCTGTGCTCATATACAGCATCATGAAAGGTGAGAACGTGAATGTTGAGGAGATGATAGCCAACAACATCAACAGGGTGTTGAAAAGCACCAAGGATAGCACAAGGCTAGCATTCTCCAGCATCATCCAAAGGCTATGTGATGAAGCAGGGGTGGAGAAGATTATTGATGAGGTACTGGTAGAACAAGACAAGCCCATAACTGCCAAGAAGATGGCCAAAGTGGTTGCTGTCAACCCACTTGAGAGGAGAAGGGAGCATAGAGGACATGCTCATGTGCCACAAGGGCAACCACAACAAGAAGAGGAGCAACCACATCACCTAGCACTTTAACTACCACCATACTAACAATACCAAGAATTTCCTGAAGGTTTTAACTAGGAGCAATTGCAATGAAACATACACCAAATGAAGGGAGATATACATCATCTGAGAGAAAATGTCAACCAACTCAAGGGTAAGCAACAACAACAATAGGACCAAGTGAATGAGAATATACAACAACTCTAAGGGAGTTTGGAGCACATGAGGAAGGAGCAGCAATAGCAGTTTGACTGGGGAGAAATGTAAAGCACACTCAACAAGATAGTGGAGCAAAATAAATGGCAGCAGAGGAACCTTGCTGAGTTCAGGAATCTTTATGATGCCAGAACTATTTCAAGGAGGCAATATGATATCAACACACAAGCGGAGCTGAATCACTTGTGTAATGCCGTGGCTGCCTTAAACCTTGGATGCCCAACATTCATGTAAGGAATAGAGGAGTTGATTGCAAGACAAGAGGAAATTCTAGCCAAGCACAAGGAGGATGAAAGGAATTACATGAGGAGGCTAGGATTTTGGAAGCCCAAGGATACAAAGGCTCAAGAGGGATCCTCTAAAAAGGATGATGATGACTCCTCCCCTTCCAAAAAGAAAGACAAAGGAAAAGGGCCAATGAACTGAAGCTGCTCAAGGTTGTTGAGTCCCATGGTTGACACTCTCAAATTTCTGTTTCTGCTTAAGCTTTTTATGTTTTAATTTCTGTTTGAGAATAAATAGCAATGCTAGGATAGTTTATGTTTGTGCTTAGTTTTTTTTATTATGCCCTGAAGTCTTTTATGAGTCTTTTTAAATTACAAGAATGAAAATGCAATGTTAATCAAGTTTTATCAACATCAATAAAAGATTAGTTTGTTTCCATAAGATTCATTGTGAGTGTTGTAAAACCAAGAGCAAAAGAGACTAAGACCAAGTAGGACTGCTCAAAAACTAAGAGATAAAGAACTAAGTGTAGAACCTTGAATTAACTAGAAAGAAAATGAATCATGAAAAGCAACTAGGGTTAGAAGGCATGACAAGTAGAAGCAGAAGGGTGCTTCTTGACTATCCATAGAACCAAGAAGTAGTAAGCAATAAAGATCCAAGGCTCTGAGCATCAACTACTAAGATGGAAAGAAACACTAAATAGCTCAAAAAGAGTTAGAAAACCTAGTAGATGCTTATTGTGAAGATGTGTCAAGAAGAGACCTGGGCAAGTAAATTCTTAGGGGTGTCTCAACACCTAGTACCCTAAAGGGTTGTCTTGAGATAAAGCATTTAGAGTCATGGTCAATGAAAAAGAAAAATTGAAAAGAATAGAACAATCAAAGGAGAATGAAATAACTCTTACTACTTCAAGGTGACAATCAATAAAAAGGACCCCTGAAGCTTATACTTAGAATAACCTTCAAGAACCTAGGAGTTCTTTTTGACATTGAAATAGAAATATTCATGTGTTAAACACTTAGCCTCAACCTTATTAATGTTGCATCCATTCAAGGTCAAGTCTCAATTTATCTAAGAACTACTCACATTGATTTGCTTAGGACAAGCAAAGCTTAAGTTTGGTGTTGTAATGACTTGCATCATCTACCCTTTTTTCTTGCATAAAAAGGACCATAAAAGAGCATAATCTCATTTGATCATTGCAATTCATGCACTATTTAATAAATATTATGCTACATTGCTTTGAAATGAGGTTGTGCTGAATTTCAGGTGAAAAAGACATCAAAAAGGGGTAGAAATCAACAAAACAAGCTGGGCATGTGAAACTAGCGTGCCACTTGAAGCAAACACTACAAAAATGTATGGGTATAGCACGCCAGGAGCTGGGCGTGGAACGTCAGTATTGAATTCCAGAAAGGATCCTCAGGTCATCTATATGGGCGTGGCATGCCAGGAACTGGGCGTGGCACGCGAGTTATGATTTCCAGAGAGGCATGTTTGAGCACTTTACATGGGCGTCGCATGCCAGAGGCTCGGCGTAGCACGCCAGTGTAGTTTTCCAGAGAGCAATGCTGAAGGCCACTAAAGAGGCATGGCCCGCCATGCTGGGCGTGGCACGCCTAACCCATCACACACTATGGGCGTGCCACTTGAGCCATGGGGCGTGGCATGCCAGGTCATCACCCCAAAAGGGATCATCACCTGGGCGTGCCACTTGGTATCGAAGGCGTGGCATACCAGCTTCAAAAGTCACTTGGGCATCCCACTTGAAGAGCCAGGCGTGGCACGCCAAGCTTAAAAGACCCACACTAAGAGGGGGGTGCCAGTTGAGCATCAAGGCATGGCACACTAGTACATGTTTCCAGAGAAGAGGTTGAAGGCCAAAAAGCCTGGGCGTGCAACTTGATGTCGAAGGCGTGGCACGCTAGCCTCAAACTGTCACTTGGGCGTGCCACTTGATGTCAAAGGCGTGGCACACCAAGCCCTCATCCTCACTTGGGCGTGCCACTTGAGCATCCAAGCGTGGCACGCCAGCCACTGGACCAAGGCAAAATACTGGGCGTGGCACGCCAGACCCTGGGAGTGACACGCCAATTATATTTTATAGAGAAGGAGTTAGGAGGCCAACCATATAGGCGTGCTATTTGGTATCGAATGCGTGGCACGCCAACTACCATTTCTCACTTCAGCATGCCACTTGAGCCTAAGGAATGGCATGCCAGCATCACCAATCAACAAGAAGAAGACCTGGGCGTGCCACTTGTGGTATGGGCGTGGCACGCCAACGAAGGAACCAAGCACACAAATGGGCGTGGCACACCAGACCCAGGGTGTGCCACGCTAGTTCAGCTTTCTAGAAGTAAGAAGAAGAAGGAGAAGACCTGGGCGTGCCACTTGAGGTCGAAGGCGTGGCATGTCAGGCTAAACCCTAAAAGAACACTAGGGCATGCCACTTGGGCGTGCCACTTGGGCTCGAAGGCGTGGCACGTCAGGCTAAACCCAAAAAGAACCCTGGGGCGTGCCACTTGGGCGTGCCACTTGGGCTCGAAGGCGTGGCATGCCAGGGGTGCCAATGAAGGAGGGCGTGCCACTTGAAGAGTTGGGCGTAGCACGCCAAGCCAGATTTAGAGCTTGGCATGGCACGCCACTGAAGCGCCAGTCACACGCCAGCTGGGAGGGTCACGTTTATTGAGTTTCTTTTCCCTCCAAATTATATTTTTTTTCTTTTTCACTTTTGTATTTTCTTTATTCTAGTGCTAGGAGTAGTATAAATAACCCTTGGAAATACTGGAAAAGAGGGTTAAGCGGTTGAGCTATTAGTTATAGTTAAATTTACTTTTCACTTTATCATCTCTTCCATCTCTTGTTCCTTTCTCTGAGCTATGAGTAGCTAAATTCCCTCTCATTGAGAGAGGGAGCTCTGTTTTACTTGATGGATTAATGATAGTTAATTTCTTCTTCTCTTCATTTTCTCTTTGATTTGCTAGAAGGAATTTCGTTTTAATGTTAGTATTCAATTATCTTGGAGAAGAAATTGAATGCAAAATGGGTTTCATGGGAACCTTGGGAAAGGAAACATGAATCCAAGCTAGAAATCCCTTCTCATAGTTGAATAGGATATGGGTTTTGGTGTTTGGATATGGTGACATATAATCCTCCCTCTACTTGGACCTATGATGATGTGTGGTATAATCAGGGACCAAGCATATCTCTCTTCATTAGCAATTAGACCGAGGAATTGGCTATTGATCAAGATCTGAGAGATTGAGTCACCAAGGGATTGGGGCTCAATCAATCATGATTGCCAAGAGGTTAATGAGTTTCATGATTGAAGAGGATATGAACTTGGATTTAATCCAAAGAGAACAACATCTCCTGATCTCAATAAATTCCCCTATTCTTATCTTCCACTTTCTTTATAGCTTTCTTTATATTCTACAAATCCCCAATTTTCATTTACAATTAAGTCATTTATGTTTCTGCATTTTACATTATTGTCATTTCTGTTTCAGCACTTTACTGCTCATATTTACTTTTGAGCCATTTATGTTTCTTCCCATTTACAATTCTGCAATCACAATCTATTCTGCTTAGCTTAACTAATTCACCAATTAATTAAAGTTGCTCAAATCTACCAATCTCTGTGGATACGATCCCACTCCATTGTACGTTATTACTTGACGATAATTTTTGGTGCGCTTGCCAAAAGAATGGATTCATCATTTTTATATGGGGAGTGAATTCTGGTCATCATGGAGGCACCAAAATTGGAACTATAAGCTTTGCCTCCAAGTTTGAAATATGCTTACTTGGGTGACAACAACACATACCCAGTGATCATCAATTCAAGTTTGATTGAACAACAAGAAGAGGAGCTAATCCAAGTGCTGAAACTACACAAGGATGCTATAGGGTGGACACTTGCAGATCTAAAGGGAATCAGCCCTTTAATGTGCATGCACAAAATCCTACTTGAAGAAGGTTCCAAGCATTCAAGACAACAGCAAAGAAGGCTAAACCCAACAATGAATGAAGTAGTCCAAAATGAGGTGTTGAAATTGTGGCAAACTGGGGTGACCTACCCAATCTCAGACAGCCCTTGGGTAAGCCCATTGCAAGTAGTCCCTAACAAAGGAGGGGTCACTGTTGTACCAAGTGAGAAGAATGAGTTAATACCAACAAGAACCATGACTGGCTGGCGCAAGTGCATTGATTATAGTAATTGTATTCACTGATCATGCAGCACTCAAATATTTGCTTACCAAACAAGAGTCCAATCCTAGGTTGATAAGGTGGATCCTGATACTCCAAGAGTTTGGTATTGAAATTAAAGATAAGAGTAGAGCAGAGAACAAGATGGCTGACCACCTATCAAGAATCCCACAAGAAGAAGATGAGGCACACCACTTTGTATTGAATGAGAGCTTCCCTGATGAGCAGTTGATGATGATCCAAGAAGCTCCTTGGTTTGCAAACATAGACAATTTCAAGGCTATTGGAGAGCTACCAACTAACATCAACAAACACATAAGGAGAAAGCTACTCAAAGATGCTAAATACTACATTTGGGATGAGCCCTATTTGTTCAAAAAATGTGCTGATGGGATCTTGAGGAGGTGTATTTCCCGTGAGAAAGGGCAAGAAGTACTCTGGCAATGTCATGGATCTGCAGATGGAGGCCATTTTAGTGGGAAAAGAACTACAGCTGAGGTGCTACATTGTGGGTTCTATTGGCCAACAATGTTCAAGGATGCAAAGGACTTGGTAACAAGATGCAATGAATGCCAAAGAGCTGGAAATCTACCCAAGAAAAACGAGATGCCACAGAAGTTTATAACGGAATTGGAGTTGTTCGATGTGTGGGGAATTGATTTCATGGGGCCATTCCCCTCCTCATACTCAAACAACGATATATTGGTGGTTGTAGATTATATGCCAAAGTAGGTAAAAGCCATAGCCATAGCAACAAATGATAACAAGGTTGTGATAAGCTTCTTGAGAAAAAATATCTTCAGCCGAGTTGGAGTTCCTAGAGCCCTTATTAGTGATGGAGGGACACACTTCTGCAATAAGCAACTTGAAGCACTCCTCCTTAAATATGGTGTAAAGCACAAAGTGGCAACTCTACACCATCCACTGACCAACGGGCAAGCTAAAATCTCAAACAGAGAGCTCAAAAGAATCCTTAAAAAAACTGTTGGAAGCTCAAGAAAGGATTGGTTTAAAAAGTTGGATGATGCATTATGGGCCTATAGGATAGCTTTCAAAACACCTATTGGGATGTCCCCATACCAATTGGTGTTTACAAAGACTTGTCACTTATTAGTTGAGCTTGAACATAGAGCATTTTGGGCTCAAAAGAAGTTAAATTTTGATGATCAAGTTGCTGGAGAAAGAAGGCTAATGCAAGTTAATGAGTTGGAGGAATTCAGAAATCAAGCTTATGATAATCCCAAGACCTACAAAGAAAAGATAAAAAATGGCATGATCAAAAGATAGCAAGGAGAGAGTTCACAGAAGGTCAGAAAGTGCTGCTATACAATTCAAGGCTCAAGTCTCGATGGTCTGGACCCTTCACCATCCTCAAGGTGTCTCCCTATGGACATGTAGAGCTTATGGAGGATAAAACACAGAGAACTTTCACTGTAAATGCCCACAGACTCAAGGATTACTTGGGGGACTCTTTGGAGGAGCAGAGAGTGAGCTACAACCTTAACTAAGAAGGAAGGAATGTCAAGCTAGTGATGCTAAACAAGCGCTGGTTGGGAGGCACCTTAACACTCATATCCTTTTGATTTTTTGCTTTCTAGAAGTAGCTTAAGATTGTTGATTTAGGTAGTTTAAGTTCCAGTTTAATCATTTTGATTTCTTGCTTTCTAGAAGGGGTTGTAAGTGGTAGATTAGGTAGTTTAAATATCAGTTTTAAGTGTTTGATAGTTAGTAAATCTCCAAGTTGTTTTTCTTTTCTCTGAAAGTGCAATTCACTTAACACACTTACTGATGATGAGTGATTGGGCTAAATGACTAGCTAAAGAGCTAAGTTTGGTGTGGCCACTAACCCACTTAATTTAGGCTTAAAACCAATTGAATGAATTGATTTTGAAAGTAAGCCCAGAGATTAAGTTTGGTGTGACCACCACCATATGAAGTTCACACGGAAAGCCCAACATAATCCAAGTTTGAAAGCATTTAGTAAATTGGTGAAGCATAAAAATCCACTTTAATGTGTTCGAAAGATGAGGAATGTGAAAAGATCAATTCTATGTTACCCTTTATGAGCACATTAAAGTCCAATGATGTATTCATGCGGGTGGAAACTGTCTCTCAACAAATTTCCTTCGGCAAGTGTACCGAATTTGTCGTCAAGTAAAAACTCACAATAGAGTGAGGTCGAATCCCACAGGGATTGATTGATCAAGCAACTTTAATTAGAAGAATGTTCTAGTTGAGCGAATCCAGAAATTGGGTTGAGAGTTGCAGAAAATAAAATGGCGGGAATGTAAATAACAGAAAAGTAAATGCTAGAATTAAAGGACTGGAAGTAAATGACTGAAAGTAAATTGCAGAATTGTAAATGGGAATGGGGGATTTGCTCATAAGAGTAAATGGCAAAAGTTAAAGAGAATGGGTAAGATCAGAGATGGGGAGTTCATTGGGCTTAGGAGATATTGCAACCCTCCGAATCAAGTTTATTTTCATCTCTTCCTCAATCAATGCACTCATTGATCTCCTTGGCAATCTTAATTGATTGAATTACAAATTCAATCTCTCAAATCTTGATCAATAGCCAATTCCTTGGTCAATTGCTCATGAGAAGAGATGAAGTATGGTCACTGATTATACCACATGCATTTCCCAAATCAAGTATCGAGAGGGTTATAGTCACATACCCATCCAAACCCAATTTGGTCCAGCATGAGAAAGCATTTCTAGCTTGATCTCTTCATTCCTCTTTCAAGGTTCAGAAGAGATCCAAGTTTGAATAGCTTCTTTTCCAAGATAACTACCCAATTAGATGAAGATCGAAAGCTTTCAAGTAAAATCAAGAGAAAAGATAGAAGAAAAATAATGAAAACTAGTATTGATCCATCAAATTACAACAGAGCTCCCTAACCCAATGAAATGGGTTTAGTTGTTCATAGTTCTAGAAAATGAAAACAAAGATGGAGAATACATCATAAAACTAGAAAATGCAGAGAAGGTAAAATACAGAGAGTAATTCTCTTTTCCAACTTTCCAGAACTCTTCAACAATTCAAAGCTACTCCTATATATACTACTTTTCTCAGCTTCTAGTTGGCTCCTCAAGTCTTGGGCCTTTGGATCTTGAGTTTGAAGCAGTTCTCTTCTTCATTTGGGCTTGGCTTTACTTGCAGAGAGAAAGTGTGAAGTGGGCAGAGACTTTAGCTCAGGACGTTAGGGGTGTTAACGTTTAGTGAAAATATGAGTTCGAGAACGTTAGTGACAATCAACTTTCTCACTAACATTCCTAAGTAAAAGCCATGTTAACTTCAACGTTAGTGGCACAAACATTGCCACTAACGTTGCCTCTATGTCCTTCGCACACGTTATTGAGGCTTAACATTCCCAATAACTTTGAAAAGCCCCCTTTGTTCCCACGTTACAGCCCACGTTAACTTAGTTAACGTGGCTCTTTAACGTGGGCTTGCCATCCTTCGAGAACGTTAGTGACACTCAATATTGTCACTAACGTTCCAAGGTGCCCCTATGTCTCATGTTAGAATCCACGTTAACTAGGTTAACGTGGCTTCTAACGAGGCCATGCTTAGCCATCCCCAACGTTAGTGACAATGTTGAATGTCACTAACGTTGGCGTTTCTTTCACTCATCAACGTTAGTTTCCACGTTAACTAAGTTAACGTGGAAGTTAACGTGGCTCCTTGGGGGTTGTGTGGTTGCTTCCAACGTTAGTGACAATGTTGGGTGTCACTAACGCTGTCGACCACTCTTGCTTCTTACGTTAGCTCCCACGTTAACCAAGTTAACGTGGGAGTTAACGTGGTATGTTTCTCCTTAGGCCAACGTTAGTGACAATGTTGAATGTCACTAACGTTGGCATTTCTCCCCCCTTCTAACGTTAGAGGCCATGTTAACTAAGTTAACGTGGACTCTAACTTGGCCACTTATGAGCATTTGCCAACGTTAGTGACAATGTTAAGTGTCACTAATGTTGGCTCAACTTTCCCTCTCCACGTTAGAGTTCTCGTTAACTTAGTTAACGTGACTCTTAACGTGGTCAAGGATGGCTTCGAGAGCGTTATTAGCAATCACTTTTCTCATTAACTTTGCAAGTTACCTCCCATTCCTTGCTTCCTTTGGTCCTGAAATCAAGCACTAGAGCGCATCAAAGTTCTAGTCTGAGTCATGGGCAATGCAGCATATAATTTGTCACTAAACTCATGCAAAATCCTCATGAAATAATGTAAAATACATAATGTATGCTTGAATCAAGGTGTAAGTGAATATCTACCCAAAACTAGCTTATTTCCTAAGGGAATGCATGAAACTAGCCTAAAAACAGTAAAGAAAAGGTCAGTGAAACTGGCCAAGATGCCCTGGCATCATGTATCTAATTTATTAGATGCAAGGAAATTAAGTTTGGTGTCCCGAAGGACACTCATCAATTGTCTTTAATTGAATGTTACTAAAGGGAATGTGTAGAAGTTCTTTTCACTAATGGGGTTTTTGGACTTTATTTTCAGGAGAAAGGATGGGGCCCACATGATTGATGGTTCTCTGAGGCAAAGAGTCAAAGTGTACTTACACCTTGGAAGTCAACATATGTAGGAAGCCAAAAGGGATAAGGATTGGCGCCTCCTCCCACGCTAGGTGCCACTCCCCAAGTGGGAAAATATTGAATTGCTTTTGCTTCCCACCACTCTCCAAACTTCAAAACTGAAACTCCACACGCGAAAGAACCTCCACACTTTCCCTCTTCTTTCTTTTCTTTCACTTTACTATCTTCTTTTTGCTTCTCTTGATTGGGAAAATCAAGTCCAAAGTTTGGTGTTGAAGTAAAACAAAGTTTTTCGTACTCTCTTACATCTTTCTTCAGCATCTCTAAACACTTTTCTCACCCCCATGGCACCACTAAAAGGCTCCTCAACAAAGAGAGAAAGACCAAAGAACCAACTTCTGGATCCTCAAGTTTCAATGAATACAAGTTCATCTCATCATTCAACCAAAACCAATTTTATGGCTGGGTGAGTGAGAGGCAAATCATTCCAGAGGTGGGATTCTAACTTGGAAGGAATGAATACCCAGAAATTAATAGGGAGATCAACAATAGAGGATGGGCACTATTGTGTAATCCACCAAGAAAGGTGGTGGAGAGCTTGGTTAGAGAATTCTATGCCAATGCAGTGCCTCAACCTGGGTAACCTTATGGTTATCTTAGCTATGTGAGGGGGAAAGCAATTGACTATAGTCCCTCCAACATAGATAGGATACTGATGGTGAAGCAAACAAACTCCACCCAGAACTATGAAGAGAGGATAAAGCAACAAGACCCAAGATTTGATGAGATCCTCAACGAAATATGTGTGCTGAATGTGGAGTGGATTAATGACAAGGATGGAAGATCGAACTAACTAAGGAGAAGATATTTGAGCCCCGCAAGCTAGAGGGTGGCTAGACTTTGTGAGAAGGTCTCTTGATGAGGAAAAATCGATTCCACACAAACTCACCGGCAAGTGTACTGGGTCGCATCAAATAGTAATAACTCACAAGAGTGAGGTCGATCCCACAGGGATGGATGGATCAAGCGACTTTAGTGAGGTGATTAGTATAGTTAAGCTAACAGTGGTGAATTGAGTAAGATTTGTATTGACGAAATGTAAATTGCAGAAGGTATAAAGTGCAGAAAGTAAATTGGCAGAAACTTAAAGAGCAAGAAACGTAAATTGTAGCAAATGTAAAGGGAATTGGGTGCAGGGAAATTTAAATTGCATAGAAATGTAATTCAAGCTCACAGCAAACTCAAATGTAAAATTGCAGAGGGACAGAATTGCAGGAAGGTAAATCAAGCTCAATGTAAACTGAATTGTAAAATTGCAGAAAGGAAAATTTGCAGAAGAGAATTATCAGAAACTGAAATTGCATATGCTAAATTGAACTGAAATGTAAAAGTGCAAAAAAATAAAAGTGTTTCAAGAGAATCATCTATTCTACTCCTACTCCTACTCCTAATGCTGCCTACAACTAATGCAGCCTACTGTCCGTCTCTGCCTAACAGATCTCCAGATGAAATGAAACTGATGCCTTTATATAGGCTTGTATAAATTACAAATTGAAATGAAATTCAAAACAAATTACAGTTAAATGAAAATGCTATTCTAACTGTTTCTTGTGCCTTTGAGTGATGTCAATAGGCTCTGCTTGTTTTGAATTTTCAATGGGCTTTGAATCAGATTAATTGAGCAGAAAATGAGGCTTCCAGGAGAGCGTAACATTCACTAAGAGTAGCGCCTTTACACCCACGCGTACGCATCACCTATGCGTACGCGTAATCTTCAAAAATAGTACTTGTGACACGTACGCGTTCTGTACGCGTGCGCATCCATAGTGGCGTTCACCAAATGAGCGTAGCGCTCACAATATGAGCACTCCCACGTGTATGCGTCAGTCATGCGTACGCGTGGTTCTTCATAAAAGCTTCATCGACGCGTGCGCGTCGTGTATGCGTGCGCGTCGGTTGCAGATCTTCAATTCCAAATTCAAATTGGCACAAAAACGCTCATTTAGTTAACTTAACGCTCTCATGGCAATTGAGCGCTGATCACCTCCACGCGTATGCATGATGTACACCCATGTGTCCCTGCTGATTTTTCTCCATTGCAAGCTCTATCTAAAGGAAGAGCGTAGTGCTCTTTAAAGGGAGAGCGTAGCGCTCTCTTGTGGAGCGTTCTTTGAAGAAACGCAGCGCTCTTTATATTTTTACGCTAAGCTTCCTTTTGGTTTAATTAATGACCCCATGCTAGCAAATTGAATGGCTCATTGCATGCATAAATATTATTAAAGCCTTGCATTATATTAACGCAAGCTTCTTGAATTGATGGCATTAATAATATTGCATGCACGCTTTCATTGGCTTTATTACATTAATTAGTAATGCCAATACATTACTTAATTAACGTATAACTCATTCATTTCCAATTGGCATTAATAATAAAAGTTTTATGCATGCATGCTTTCATAAGCTTTATTTGATTAATTAGTAATGCCAATGCATTACTTAATTAACGTAAAGCTTCATTTGTTTCATTCATTGCCAATTGGCATTAATAATTAAATGCATGCATGATTTAATTATTAATTCAATGATAATGCATGCATAAGGCATTAATGTATCACGTTACTAAATCAAAGGGTTCATGGGTCATGGGCCACGCTTTCAAAAGCGTGGCCTAAGGTTCCAAAGCATGCTCAATCCTCAAAGTGAGCCCAAAAATTTTTCTTTTCTCCTTTTGAGCTTATTTTGTACTTTTTTTGCTTTTTTTTCCACTTATTCTCTACAAAATTTATAAAATCAAAAGATCAAAGAAATATACTATTTAAGCACAAAAACACTCAATAATTAAGCACTAATCATTAATTTCTTGTATGAAAAAGCATAGAAAATATGCACAAGATGACATGTCATCACAACACCAAACTTAAACCTTGCTTGTCCCCAAGCAAAAAAAAGAATCATGTAGTAAATTTTGACAAACCAAGGTGAGAAGAATAGAAGATTGATGTTCATGGTTAGCTAGTTTTATATGCATGCTACAATCACAAAAGAACTGTAAATGATTGTTTCATAAACACCACAAGTACTTAACAAATGAATTGTCATTGGTACTCAGAGCCTTCAGCTTTCTCATTCTTTCCCTTTTTCTTTTCTTGCCTTAATTTGCAATTGCTTCTTCAAGATTTTCATGATTTAAAATGTCCCAGATGAAAACTTCAGTTAAATAAAATCTAATGCAATTGAGCAACAATTAATCATACTAGCTTTCCAATACTTGTATGCCCTTGCTAAGTTCTTCTTTAATGCCTTGTTTGTTTATGATCATGATACTTTATTACTTTGAACTTACAAAAATTCAAGATGGTAGTCATAATGTCACAGTAACATGTTACAATTTAGAAATCAAACTATGCTTATTCACAACACACATGCATACAGAGAAGATAAAGACAATCATGCAATTTATAATACTGGAAACAAATAAGAGGAAAAAGAACTTTACCACCTTATAGTTCATCTTCACTATTGTTGTCATTTTCCTCCTATTCTTCCCCTTCCCATACCAATTTAGAGTGTTTGCTCATCCTCAAGCAACAATTAGAACAGTGGTGATGGGGTCTTAGAATGGACCATGAGTGTCTTACACAATAAAATGTCAGCAGTACATGTGTTTAAGCAAGCAAAATAAAAAATAACAATGAAGGCACAGGAAACAGAGACATTGTGATTGCAAAAATAAGAGGGTGTGCCTGATACATTGCATAAAAGATAAGTGGCACACCAAACTTAATGTGACACTTTCACTTGGAATTGATGCAAGTATCCAGTAGAGATTGGGAACAAATTTATTGCATAGCAACACCAAACTTAGAATGCAATCACATGTCAATTTATTTGAAATAAAACTAAGCAAATAAAACTGTTATATGTTAAATACACTCACCAAGTGAAGGATCTATCATGAATAAGAATTTCTTAGTGAGGTATTAACAAAAACAGTTAAGGAGCAGAATAAAAGAAAGCATTAAAAACAATGAAATGACTAAAGCAAAGGGAATAATAAAAATGTCAAACCAAAAGATAGACAAAACTGCAAAGGCATTATGATTATGCAGACAAGTGGTGTTGCTGAATTTATTGCATAGAAAATTATGTGGCACACCAAACTTAGAAACTTTGTGTGACACTTTCAGTTTAGAATTGATGCAATCATCCATAAAGATTGAAAATATATTGTTGCAAGGCAACACCAAACTTAGAATGTAATCATATGCCAATTTATTGAAATTAAACAAAGTAGATAGAGAAAATAAACAAAGCAAAGGAATGAAATGTTACCTAAGGTTGGGTTGCCTCCCAACAAGCGCTCCTTTAGTGTCATTAGCTTGACATGTTGTTCTTCACTTTCTTCCTCTTCTTCCAGTTTGTTAAGAGAAATGACCTCAAGGAGAGAGAAAAGCCAATTAGTGTCCCATTTCTTGGTCTCTCCTCAGCAAGCTTCTTTTTGTTATTTGCTAGATTGTACTTGCTTGCTGGATCATGGGTATGATTGTTTGCAATTGACCTCTTCTTGAATGTTGTTCTTGGTACCTTGGTCACAATCCTCTTCTCGGTGCTCTTGTTAGTTGCCTTCACTTCTTGGATATTAATGCTTGCTGGTTGTGTGATTGTTGGAGTGTTTTCTTCCTCAGAAGCTTTTTGCATTGGTAGTTCCATGAGCCCTTCTTCTATGCAACTTTATGCCTCACTTGAGTATGGAATTCCTTGATTGTCTTCCTCACTTTCATGGAGGAGGCTTGTTGTTCTTCCCAAGATTTTTTCATCTCCTCTTCATATTTTTCAATCACGGATTCAAGTGTTGAGAGTCTTTGGTTTAGGAAAGTTTGTGGGGGTTATGAGTTTTCATATTCCCTTTTCATCTCAAGTGGCTTCTGGGGATATGCAGTTTCAGGTTCAAATACTTCCACCACCTCCTCCTCCATTGAAATTTCACTTCATACAGTAGCCTCTTCATCTTGCTCTTCCATTTCCACCTTCATATCCACCAATTGGTCCACATCTTCCTTGCTTAGTAGTTCTTTGTTTTTCCTTGCTTGCTCTAAATATCCATTCATCTTATTGTAGAGGGTTTCTTGTTCTTTCCAAGGATGAAGGCTGAGAATGAATTTCTGGATATGTGGGCATTGTGGTGAAGTCATTTTGAGACGTATGGGAAGAATTTTATGCTGAGGCATAATCAAGTGGTGAAGAGTTTTCAAATGAACAACTGGGAGGTGAGGTTGGACAATATTGCATGAATGAATTAATGGTATGCTCAAGTGATGATGGCTCTTGATAAGTGCAGTATAAACTGTCAAATGCTTTCTGGTTTTGATCCTCCCATTCACAATGTGAATCATTGTTGAATTCATCAGAGTGTGGATCATGTTGTGGCATTGGGGAGCAATCTTGCATGAATTTGTTGAAAGCATATTCAAGAGATGATGTCTCTTGCTGAATAGAATATAGAGCATTAAAATCTCTTTGGTTTTGACCCTCCCATTCACAATATGAGTAGTTGTTAGATTCATCAAAATAGGATTCATTCTGTGTCTCTGGGAGGTGTTTATACTCTATCATTTATTGTCGATATTCCTATCCACCATTAGCCTAATGACATGAATCATTTTGTGGTGTTAGGCAATATCTCATGAAATTGTCTTGCTCATCTTGTGGCTCTGAAGCATATCCCCATTGATTGGATTGCTCAAAATCTGTAAATTCTTGGTGATATTCCCAACCACCATTTGAATAATGACTTGAATCATATTGTGGTGTTGGACAATATCCCATGAAATTTGTTTGATCATTCTCTGGAAATTGAAATTGAAATTCATGTCACAGGTGAGAATTTCTTAGTGAGGCAAAAATAAAAACACCTTAGTATCAACAGAAAACAGAAAATTAAAAAGACAAAAACAAAGAAAATGCTTAATCTAGATTTATCACCCACTTAATCATTGTCAATCTAAATCATTCTCCGGCAACGCCGCCAAACACTTGATGAGGGAAAATCGATTTCACACAAACTCACTAGCAAGTGTACCGGGTTGCATCAACTAGTAATAACTCACAAGAGTGAGGTCGATCCCATAGGGATTGATAGATCAAGCAACTTTAGTGAGGTGATTAGTTTAGTTAAGCTAAAAGTAGTGAATTAAGTGAGATTTGTATTGACGGAATGTAAATTGCAGACGGTATAAAGTGCAAAAGTTAAATTGGCAGAAACTTAAAGAGCAAGAAATGTAAATTGTAGCAAATGTAAAGGGAATTAGGTGCAGGGAAATTTAAATTGCATAGAAATGTAATTCAAGCTCACAGCAAACTCAAATGTAAAATTGCAGAGGGACAGAATTGCAGGAAGGTAAATCAAGCTCAATGTAAACTGAAATGTAAAATTGTAGAAAAAAAATTTGGAGAACAGAATTATCAGAAACTGAAATTGCATAAGCTAAAGTGAATTCAATACTGAAATGTAAAAGTGCAGAAAAATAAAAGTGTTTCAAGAGAATTTTCTATTCTACTCCTACTCCTACTCCTACTACTGCCTACAAATAATGCAGCCTACTGTCCGTCTCTGCCTAACAAATATCATGATGAAATAAAATTCAAAACAAATTATAGTTAAATGAAAATGCTATTCTAACTTTTTCTTGTGCCTTTGAGTGATGTCAATGGGCTTTGCTTGCTTTGAATTTTTAATGGGCTTTGAATCAGATTAATTGAGCAGAAAATGAGTGATAAACCACTATTTTATGGTTTATCTTGTGCTCAATTGAGTGATTTTATTAAGTCTTTGCACACTTATTCATATAAATTGCATGGTTTTACAAGTCCTTCCTCGTTATGTTCTATGGTTGAAAACTTGCTTCCTAAACCTTTAATTTGTGTATTTTAATTCCCCTTTATACCATTCGATGCCGTGATCTGTGTGTTAAGTGTTTTCAGGATTTACAGGGCAGGAATAGCTTAGAGGATGGAGAGGAAGCTTGCAAAAATGGAAGAAACACAATAAATAAAGGAGATAACCAGCAAGCATCGACGCGCACACATGGCTCACGCGTGCGCGTGATTTGGAGATTTGCACAGAGACGCGTGCGCGTACCTGACGCGTACGAATGAATTGGAGTTTGCGCGGTGACGCGTGCGCGTGCCTGACGCGTACGCGTGACACGCGAAGATGACCAGCGACGGGTGTGCGTGACTGACGCGTACGCGTGACATGCGCAACCTGCATAAATCGCAGAAAATGCTGGGGGCAATTTTGGGGAAAGTTTGGACCTAGTTTTTGGCCCCAAAACACAGACTAGAGACAGGGGACAAGCAGAGACTGAGGACAGATTCTCATTAGCATAGTTTTAGATTTTAGATCAGAATCTTAGAAAGAAATCACTCTTCCTCTAGGTTATTTTCACATTCATAGTTTTTATATTGAGAAGAATCACTACCTCCGTTGAAGTTTCTATTATTCTAGTTTGTTCTCTGATTCCTTTACTCTCTTGATTACTTGTTAATCCTGTTCAGATACGTATGTTGCATTGTGGGATTTATTAATTCAAACAACTATTTTTGCCATTAATTAATCTTCAGTTCTTATTTTATTTAATTTACCATGTCTTTTCTTTATATTTTTGTGAACGTTATATTCATGTCAATGGAGTAGATTCCCAACTTGACTTGGGAGTTGATTAAAAGGAGACCCTTGAGTTGGAATGCTCAAGTGATTAGTTAACTTGGAAGTTGTTAGCTAACTCTCTATTTACTAATGCTAATCCTTCCCAAGGGAGAGGACTAGGACTTGCGAATAATAGTTAGCTCAATCCCTTGACTTTCCTTTATTTAGTAAGGGTTAACTAAGTGAAAACAACAACGTCTTGATACTACACTTGAGACAATTCCAACAAGGATAGGAGTTCCAATTAATCATTCTCCCAGTCAAGGCTTTTTAATTAATTATATAAATTCTCTTCTAAATTTTGCTGCTCTAATTTATAATTATTTATTTTTCCGTTCTCCAACTATCAAAATTTCTCAAAAAACTCCTGATTAATAAAATAGCACCATTTTGTTAACTCCTGATTATTCTCAGTATTTTTATTCTAATTTTATGACAACCCTTCTAAATTGATAAGCAGATTTTAGTTGGTTAAGAACTGTACTTACAACACCGTTCTATTTATAAATTCTTAATCGGCTAATTTCTGCCACGTCAATTTTTAGCGCCGTTGCCAAGGAGTTGCAATAGCGTGCTAAATTATTAGTTGGTGTAAATATTTTTAATTTTTCTTATTTTTAATTTTTGCATATTTTATTCTATTTTATTACCATGAGCTGTATATTTCTTTCATTGAATGATGCGTTCGCTGCCTGATCCGAGCTTAGCCGCATTTGATCCTGAAATTGAAAGAACTATTTCATATATTAGGCGAGCTCGGCGTAGGCTAGCCTCTGAGGGTGGTGAAGTGGTTACTACCAATTCACCAGTCTTATCTGAAGGCGAATCTGAAGCGCCATCTAAGTAAGAAACAAGCTCCTTTTCTACTGACTCAGTTGATTTACGTGCAGGTAATATGGCGGAGCCGAGGAGGATTACTCTCCAAGAAGCAGGAGCTCCAAATTTTACACTGCAACCGTACCAAGAGCGTCACCCAAATCTTGCTCTAGATTTTGAACTGAAGACTGTGCTAATCAACTTAATACCTAAGTTTTATGGCTTACTGGCTCAGGAACCTATCAAGCACCTCAGGGATTTTCAGACAACCTGTTCTACTGCTAGGAGTCATGGTGCAGATGAGACTTCTATTTTGCTAATCGCCTTCCCGTTTTCTCTTAAGGGAAAGGTGAGGGAGTGGTACTACACTCAACCTGAAGTGGTTGTTACCAACTGGGATACGCTCAGGAGAGAATTCTCAGAAAAATATTTTCCAGCTGAAGTCACTGATAGACTGAGGAAGGAGATTTCCTGCATTGTTCAAGGTGAATCAGAAACCCTTTACGAATACTGGGAACGCTTCAGGAATCTTCTCGACGCATGCCCCACCACATGATCGACAAGTTGGTGTTGATCAGCTACTTCACACAAGGCATAAAGTATCAGGATAAGACTACGTTGGATGGTGCGAGTAATGGTTCTCTGAAAAAGTACAAAACTGCAGATGAAGTGTGGCAACTGATCACTGATCTAGCAGATTCTAGTCGGAATGTCAAGCACAGGAACAACCATCCCAAAGTTGTTGCAGAGGTTCCTCTAGCAGTGAGACTACTGCTTTCACACAGGCTATATATGATATGACCAACCTACTGAAGCAGATATAGCTGAATCAACCACAACCTCAGCCTCCCCCACCACAACAAAGTCAACAGTTGGTTCCTTAAAGATTATGCGGAATATGTGCTGATTACACTCATTACACTAATGAGTGTCCGCAGCTCCAACAAGAAGACAATACCATTGCAGCTACTCATAATTTCTTTGACCGCCTTATCAAGGATACAATCAACAAGGCGGCAATTACAACCAAGGTGGAAACTACAATAAAGGTTGGAAAGACAACTCCAACCAAGGATGGAGAGATAATTCCAACCAGGGATGGAGAGATAATTCCAACCAAGGATGGAGGGACAACTACAACAGAGGAGGCAGAGACAACAATGGAAATCAGAGGTGGAACAACAACAATAGACAGCAGAACTAAAACCAGCCTTACAGAGCACCTCACCAAAGGCAGTCCCCAGCACCTCAGAACAACCAACAACAGACCCCTCAGATTACTTACCCCGCTTCCTCTTCTACTGATGATATGTTTTGTTCTCTTGCACAAGGACAGCAAGACACGTAGAATACACTTAATTCTACCTTAAACAGTCTGACCTCTGCTGTACAAGCTCTTGCCTCACAGATTGGATCAATGAATACTTCCAACAATCAACCTCCAAGCTCCAGTGCAATTCCTTCTCAATCTATACCAACCCCAAAGGTGGCATTAATGCCATCACTTTGAGGTCTGGAACCACACTACAATAGAGGAATCATGAGGAGCCAAGCTCAAAGGAAAACATTCAAGTGGAAGATAAGTTTGAAATGGAAGATGTTGAAGAGGAAGATGAAGTACAAGACTTGGTTGAAGAAGAAGCAGCTCAACCAAGGAATGGAGCACCAAGGCACGCAGAAGTTGCAAGTGGTGCCATTCCTATTCCATTTCCACACCTTGCTAGGAAGCCCAGAAAGCAGATGGAACAAGACCCTAAAATGGTAGAAATATTCAAAAAGGTTGAGGTAACCATTCCACTTTTTGATGCCATTTAGCAGGTACCTAAATATGCTAAGTTTCTAAAGGATTTGTGCATGCGTAAAGATAAATTATAGAATTTAGCAATTATTCCTCTAGGTAGCTCCATTTCTGCTTTAGTGGGTGATATACCTGAAAAATGTAGTGACCCAGGTCCATGCATGGTTACTATTACTATAGATGGTGTGAAATTTTCTAACTGTATCTGTGATTTAGGAGTGTGTGTTAGTATAATGCCATTGTCTGTATATGATGCTTTGAGGCTCCCTCCCTTAAAAAGGTCGGCAGCTCATTTTGTTTTAGCAAATAAAAGCATTATCTCTATAGTTGGAATTGCTGAGGACGTACTGGTGAGCATTAAGGGGCTCACATTTCCTACTGACTTCTATATTTTGGAGATTCCCCCTAATGACTCTGGAAGACCATCATCCATCCTGCTTGGAAGACCCTTGCTGAAGACTTCAAAGTTCAAGTTGGATGCATTCTTAGGAACTTACTCCTTTGAGATAGATGGCAGAGTTGTGAGCTTCAACCTGGATGAAGCTACGAAACACCCTCCAGAAGATCATTCCCTCTTCCAATGCGACATCATTGATGATACTGTAGCTGCAGTTCACCAAGAAGAAGTAGAAGAGATGCACATGGAGCACGGTCCAAGTGTGGGGAAACCCTCTGAACACAATAAGGACAGTTTGCCATTATCACTAGCTCCAGATGATCAAGTGCCCAGCCATGAGCAGAAATTGGAGTTAAAGCCCCATCCACCCCACCTCAAGTATGCTTAACTTGAGGACAATCAGAAGCTCCTAGTTATCATTGCAAAGGAACTCAATTCCCAACAGGAGGAGCAGTAGCTTAGTGTGCTGAGGAGACACAATAACGCAATTGGGTGGAGCTTGGCGGATATAGTAGGCATCAGTCCTCAAGTTTGTGAGCACAGGATATTTCTAGAAGAGGGAGCAAGGCCTGTCCGTCAACCTCAAAGGAGACTGAACCCCACCATCTTAGAAGTTGTCAAGAAGGAAGTTACCAGACTGCTTGAAGCTGATATTATCTACCCCATCTCAGATAGTGAATGGGTCAGCCCAGTACAAGTGGTGCCCAAGAAGTCTGGAGTCACAACAGTGAAGAATGAGTATGGAGAGCTCATGGCAACTAGAGTACAGAATTCATGGAGAGTTTGCATTGATTACAGGTGCCTCAACCAAGCTACTCGCAAGGATCATTACCCCTTGCCATTCATTGATCAGATGCTTGATTGCTTGTCAGGTAAATCACATTATTACTTTTTAGATGGTTATACAGGCTATTTTCAAATTCATATAGCTCCTGAAGATCAGGAGAAGACTACTTTTACATGTCCCTTTGGAACGTATGCATACAAGAGGTTTTCTTTTGGCTTGTGTAATGCACCAGCTACTTTTCAAAAGTGCATGATGAGTATTTTCTCAGACCTTATTGAGAGCTGCATGGAAGTTTTCAAGGATGACTTTATCGTTTATGGTGATTCATTTGGCCTTTGCTTGGATAGTTTAGCTAGAGTATTAGACAGGTGTGTTAGATCAAATTTTGTATTAAATTTTGAAAAATGTCACATTATGGTAAAACAAGGTATTGTACTAGGACACGTTATTTCTATTACAGGTATTTCTGTAGATCCAGCAAAGGTAGATGTCATTTCTAGTTTACCTTACCCCTCCTCCGTGAGGGAAGTCTGTTCGTTCCTTGGTCATGCAGGTTTCTACCAGAGATTTATCAAGGACTTCAGTAAGGTAGCATTGCCTTTATCCAAACTGCTGCAGAAGGATGTTGAGTTCGAGTTGAGTGAGGATTGCATGAATGCATTTGATAAGCTGAAGATCGCCTTGACTCAAGCTCCAATTATGAGAGGACCGGACTGGAGCTAGCCTTTTGAGATTATGTGTGATGCCTCCAACCATGCAGTAGGAGCGGCGCTGGCTTAGCGCGAAGGTAAAGATCCTTTAGTAATAGCTTATGCTTCGAAGACCCTAGACGTTGCTCAGTCTAATTACACTACCACTTTAAAAGAGCTTCTAGCTATTGTTTTTGCTCTGGATAAATTCTGAGCCTATTTACTTGGTACTAAGGTGGTAGTGTACTCAGACCATACAGCTCTAAAATATTTACTAGCTAAAAAAGAGTCCAAACCAAGGTTAATACGTTGGATACTGTTGCTGTAAGAATTTGATTTGGAAATTAAGGATAGGAGTGGTTCCCAGAATTTAGTGGCAGACCACTTGAGTCACCTTGAACACATCAAGGATGACTCCACTCCTATCAATGATGCTTTTCCATTTGATAGCTTGCATGTAGTATCTGAAGTAGTTCCTTGGTATGCACATGTGGCTAATTATCTAGTTAGTCATACTTTTCCTCCTAAATTTACTAAACATCAAAGAGACAAGCTGAAAAGCGAGTCCAAATATTATGTATGGGATGACCCATATTTATGGAGGTATGGTGCTGACCAGATAATTAGAAGGTGTGTGCCTCAATCAGAATTCTAGTCCATTTTAGAGGCCTGCCACTCTTCCGAGAGTGGATGATGCTAACACTGTTGCCTCTTTTGTTAGAAACCATATTATCTGTCGCTTTGGATCACCACGAGCAATCATGAATGATCAAGGCACTCGCTTTTGTAACAGGAGATTAGCATGTTTACTTAAGAAGCATGGGATTGTTCACAAAGTGGACACAACTTACCATCCCCAGACTAATGGGCAAGTAGAGGTGTCTAACAGAGAAATAAAGCACATTCTGGAGAAGATGGTAAACCCTCATAGGAAGGACTGGAGCACCAGACTTGTTGATGCGCTCTAGGCATATCGCACAGCGTACAAGACACCCCTTGGGACGAGTCCCTTCCGCTTAGTGTACGAAAAGGCTTGCCACCTCCCGGTGGAAGTGGAACACAAGGCTTTCTGGGCTGTGAGGGAGTGCAACATGGGATTTGAGAAAGCTGGTGCTAAAAGGAAGCTGCAACTAGTAGAACTGGAGACCCCTCAACTCGAAGCTTATGACAACTCCAGATTATACAAAGAGAATGTGAAAGCTGTGCATGACAAGCATATCAAGAGAAGAGAGTTTAGACCTGGTGTTCTGGTTCTCCTTTACAACTCCAGGCTAAGACTAATGCCAGGAAAGCTGAGATCCAGATGGGAAGGCCCTTATAGAGTAGAGAAGGTAGAGCCATACGGAGTTTTTCCATCTGAGTCATCCTTCAAGCTCTAAATTCATCAAGGTTAATGGACATTTCTTAAAGCTGTATCATAGTGAGAAGATGAAGGACCATAAAGAGTTAGAGGTCTTCCTCTTGGAAGATCCACCAACAGAAGCAGATTGAGCCTATGGACCGTCCAACTTAAGGACGTAAAAGCAAAGTGCTAGGTGGGAGACAACCCACCATGGGATGATCTTTCATTTTTATTCTTAGTTTCATCTTATTTTATTATTAGTGTTCATTCATAATTTCTGCATATTCATCTGCATTCTACATAAATAAGAAAAATGCATGACGCACAAGCGTCGCTGACGCGGCCACGTCATATGTGCGTGCGAGATAAAGTGGAATTGAACAGAGAGTTGCGCAGTAGTGATGAGGGAAAAAGGATTGCACACAAAACTCACCGGCAAGTGTATCAGGTCGCATCAAGTAGTAATTACTCACAAGAGTGAGGTCGATCCCACAGGGATTGATGGATTGAGCAATTCTAGTTAGGTAATGAATTTAGTCAAGCGAATATTTGATGATTTGAGTGATTTTGATTAACAAAAACTAAATTGCAAGAAAGTAAAAGTGCAGAAGGTGAATTGGGTAGAAAAGTAAAGTGCAGAAGGAAAATTGACTGAATCTAAAGGTGCTAAAGATGTAAATTGCAGAAACTTAAAGAACAAGAAAGTAAAAGAGCTGAAAACTTAAATTGCGAGAAAAGTAAATTACAGAAACTTAAAGTGCAAGAAATGTAAATTACCGAATCTAAATTGCTGAGAAACGTAAATTGCTTTGAAGAACAATAGGATTTAGGTACTGGGATTCAAAGTTGAACTAGAAAATGCAAGCTAAAGTAAATCAGAGAGCTATGAGATGAAGAGAATCAGCTCAATAGCCAAACAGAAATAGAAAAGTGCTTGAAGAAATAAACAAGGAAACTTAGCTCAATTGTGAAATTCTAAAAGAAAAATTAAAGATCGAAGAAGAGTTATGAGATTAGAAAGTAAATCTTGATCTCAATTACTCCCTTGATCTAACAGAAAAGAAATTGCAGAATAAAATGAATTTAAAAACAGCAAAATAACTTAGATCCAATTCTCCAATTGCCAAAACTAATTGAAAGAAAAGCAAAGATGATTCTCAGATTAGGAATCAATGGAGCTCTTCAATCTCAATTCAAAAACCCAAACAGAAAGTAGAAGTTGCAGAAGAAAGAAAATGCAGAAAGAAAACTCAGATCCAAATTTCCCAAATCCCAAATTTAAAAGAATTGAAAATTAAAAGTGAGAAAACTAAAATGAGCTAAAAGGTCCTCTACAAATCAAACTTAATCCTATTTATACACTTTCTATTTTGGTCTTCAAAGCTTGGAGTTGGCCTTTTGGTTTTTGGATTTGTAGAAGGATGGGTTCAGTTGGCTTCGGTTCAAGTTGGGTTGGAGGCATTGGTCAGCTCCCAGGAGAGTGTTCAGTTGTGTTTTGTGAACGCTACGTTCACTCTTGGCTCCCCTTGTACCAAGCTCCCTTGCCTGTCAGCTCCTTGTCCATAGCATTCACTCTTTGAACGCTACGTTCAAATTGTGAACGCTGCCTCTTGCTGAGTCTTCCTCCCAAGGCTTGAAGCACAAAAACGTTGGCAAAAGGGAGCGCTATGCTCGAATTTTTTAGCGCTACTTGACATGGCAGAAATTGGCGAGTTAAGAAATCATTGTAAGAGATGCGTTGCAAGTATAGTTCTTAAGTAACCAAAAATCCACTTATTAATTTTGAAGGGGTTGTCACAAAATTAGAATTAAAATACTGGGAGTATGAATCCCAGGTCATCTCCCAACGAGTTGCAGAAAGGTGTGTTATTTTATTTATCAGATGTTTTCTAAAATGGTTTGAGTTGATAAACAGGAAATTAAATGAGAGAATTTATGTAATTTAAATAAAAAACTTGACCGGGAGTAGATTAGTTGGAAGGCCTATCCTTGTTGGAGTTCTCCCAAGATAAAATTGATAATTGAAGGTTGCCTGCTCAGGTATCCTTTACCAGATAAAGGAAAGTTAAGCAAGTTGGAAGTCAGTTTCTATTCACAAGTTCTAATCCTCTCCCATGGGAAGGACTAGTGTCAGTGATTAGAGGGCGACCCAACGCTAAACCCAACTATAATTTTACTCTTGATCATTCCAACTCAAGGTCCTCCTTTCAACCAACTCCCAATCAAGTTATGGAACTACTCGCTCATTATGATTGTAAAATTCACGAAATAAGAAAGGGAAATAAAGAAAGACATTATAAATAATAATTAAAATGATCAATTAAAATAAAAATAGTTCTTGTATTAATAAATTCTAAAAATAATCCAACAGTAACTCTGAAGAAATTAAGGATATGAAAGAGTAAGTGACAAGTAAGGAAACAAACTAGAATGACGAAGTCTTGACGGAGGTAATAATTCTTCTCAATATTCCAATCCAAAAAAAAATAAAATCAAAATCCTAAGAACTATGAATGTGTAGAGAGAAAACCTAGAGGAGGAGTAAATTCAGATATAAAAACTAAAATTATGCCGAATGAATGTTGTCCTCTGGTCTCTGCATGTTCCCTGGCTCTAATCTATTTTTCTGGGCCGAAACTGGGTCAAAACTGGGCCCAAAATTGCCCCCAGCGAATTCTGCAGATTCTGCAGATCGCGCATGTCACGCGATCGCGTCATCCAGGCGTTCGCGTCACCCAGCGTTTTGCCTTGCCACGCGTGCGCGTCGTCCACACATTCGCGTCACTTGTGCAGTTTCCAATCCATACGTTCGCGTTAGGCATGTGAGCGCTTCACTGTAATTTCCTCTATGAGCCATGCGTCCACGTCACTTCTCGCTGCTCTCCTCCATTTCTTGTGTTCCTTCCATTTTTGCAAGACTCCTTTCCAATCTCCATGTCATTCATGCCCTTTAAAGCCTGAAACACTTAACACACAGATCACGGCATCCAATGGAATAAAGGAGAATTAAAATACATAATTAAAAGTCTCTAGGAAGCAAGTTTTCAACCATGGAGTAATTTTGGGAAGGAATTGTAAATACATGCTAATTTAATGAATAAGTGGGTAAAGATTTTATAAAACCACATAATTAAACACAATATAAACCGTAAAATAATGGTTTATCACTACTCCTCCTTGCCTTGATGCGCGCTCAGCTCCCTTGGTGCCCCCTCTTCGAGCGCTACGTTGCATCCTTTGAGCACTGGCTTTGCTCCCTTGTTTCCAAGCCAAGCTTCACGAAAAAGGAAAAGAAAGTGAGCGTAGCATTGACTCCTTTGAACGCTAGCCTTGAGGATTATTGTGATGCGCCTTGCTTCTTCACCAAGAGTCACGAAATAGGGAAAGAAAGGCAACGTAGCGTTCTCTTCTTTGAACGCTATGCCTTGGCATGCGCTGCACCTTTTGCTTGCTCTTTGGTGTGCATGCTTCTTGGAGCGCTACGTTCAATGTTTTGAACGTTCCTTGTTGCCTTTTGAACGCCATGCTTTATTTTCATGGGTCACACTTTTTAAAGCGTGGCCTAAGGTCCAAAGCGTGCTCCAAAACTCTTCTTTCCTTTTTTTTATCATTTCTTCACCTACAAGCACCCAAACAACTAATTAAAGTCCCACCAAAATCACTAGATCTTTGCATCATTTATAAAATCATTTAATTCTAGCTTAAAACCTATGATTTTGTGTAAAATAGATAATGTTTGATTGATTCAAGAAAATCATAAAAATCCACTCCAATTACTTACTTATTGTGCAATAAAGTGCATAAATCCTAATGAAACTAATGAAAAATGCTTGTAAAACTAGCATAAGATGACTTGTCATCACAACACCAAACTTAAACCTTGCTTGTCCCAAAGCAAGCACTAAACATGAGTAAACCTTGCTCTTGGCTTTTTTTTTCTTTTTCTTTCTCACTTTTCTTTGTTTTCCAGGGATGTTCATTAATAAAAGGTTTTATGACAGCAACTAAGTTCACACTACATAGAACACTCTATTATGAAGCTTTTATTATTGAGCTTATCATCTTAATCAAGCAATTACCACCACAAACTTCATTCTAATTCCTACCACATTGAACAATCACTTTCTATTTCAAACATTTTTCTCTTATTGATGCAAAAGGGAAACAAAATATGAGTTTAATGCAGATGAGTGTGAAGACAAGCATTTAAACTAGTGCAGACATCAAAGTTTGCATTATTTGAACTAAACATCAATGTAAGCAACAACTTCTCATTCAGAATATCTCAAAGCAACGTGAATTTTGTGACAGTACAACCTCTCAGGAGTGTATTTCAGCTTCCCTTTTATCATCATCATCTTTTACTTTTGCATTTTCTTTGGTGATGATTCTTTTAAGAGGCTGAATGTCTTTCTACATAATTATTAGAAGTTGCTTGTTTGTCGAAGCACTTAGGTAAATGGTTAGCATGCATGAACTGTTGTAGTTTTTGGAACTTACTTTGGTGGGGAACACCAAACTTAGTCCCTTGCTACTATCTATGCTGCATCAGTTACATGAAACTTTGTGCTTTTGTTGAAAGTAATACAGCTAAAAACTAGAAAACAGACAGTGCTTTAGTGGTTTTCCTGATTGCTTGGAGCTAGTAACCGGTTATGTAGAGGGTTGAATTGTGTTTTTGAATGAGATTTTTGGTGGAACACCAAATTTAGCATCCTTCATTCACCCTTAAATTGTTTTGGTGTGCAACACCAAACTTAGCTCATTGCAATACAGATAAAACTACTTAACCTTCTTATTGAAATAGTTAAGAGAAGAAAACAACCTTTGGTTGGGTTGCCTCCCAACAAGCGCTCTTTTAATGTCACTAGCTTGACATCCTTCATTCTTGCTCAGCTTAATTTCTGAATCTCCTTCTCTTTGTCCCAATGGCCTCCCAAGTAATGCTTTACTCTGTGCCCATTTGATGTGAAATTGTTCTTTGTTGTTTCATCTAGCAATTCAAGGCTTCCATAAGGAAGAACCTTTGTCACCAAGTAGGGACCAGTCTACTTAGACTTGAGTTTGCCAGGGAAAACTTTGAGTCTGGAGTTATACAAGAGTACTTGCTGTCCTGGTTTAAACTCCTTCTTTGAGATCCTTTTGTGATGCCATCTCTTAGCTTTTTCCTTGTATATCTTAGCGTTTTCATAGGCTTCCAGTCTAAACTCATCCAACTCATTTAATTGCAATAACCTCTTCTCTCCTACTACTTGAGAATCTAGGTTGAGGAGTTTAGTGGCCCAGAAAGCTTTGTGCTCAATCTCTACAGGAAGGTGGCAAGATTTGCCATACAACAACTGAAAAGGTGACTTTTCAATAGGAGTTTTGAAGGCTGTCCTATATTCCCAGAGAGAATCTTCTAATTTTCTGGCCCAATCCTTTCTTGTGCTTCCCACTGTTTTCTCCAAGATCCTCTTCAACTCCCTATTTGCAAGCTCTGCTTGGCCATTGGTCTGTGGATGATATGGTGTAGCTACTTTATGCATCACCCCATATTTGTGAAGTAGTTTCTCCATTTGTTTGTTGCAAAAATGACTACCACCATCACTAACAAGACCTTTAGGCACTCCATATCTAGTTAAAATGTGCTTCTTAAGGAATTGAAGGACAATTTGTGCATCACATGTGGTTGTTGCTATGGCTTTCACCTACTTTGAGGCATACTCTACTGCCACCAGTATGTATTTGAAAGAATATGAGGGTGGAAAGGGGCCTATAAAATCTATTCCCCAAAGATCAAAGAGTTCTACTTCCAAGATATAGTTTTGAGGCATCTCATTCCTTCTTGTTAATCCTCCAGCTCTTTGGCACTCATTGCATTGACGAACAAACTCTCTAGCATCCTTGAAGATGGTTGGCCAATAAAATCCACTTTAAAGTACTTTGGCTGCTGTTCTTTCTGGTCCAAAATGTCCACCATAAGCTGAGCCATGACAATGCCATAGTATGTCTCTCATCTCACTCTCAGGAACACATTTCCTAATCATTCCATCTAGGCACCTCTTGAATAAGAATGGTTCATCCCATAAGAATTTCTTGGCTTTATTGAGCAGCATCTTCACTTGTTGCTTGGTGAATTCTTGAGGGATCTTCATTCCAACCTTGTAGTTTACAATGTCTACAAACCAGGGAACTTGTTGGATTTGTAAGAGATGTTCATCTGGAAAGCTTTCATTCACTAAATGTGGAGCTAGATTAGCTTCTTGTGGTAGTCTTGACAAGTGGTCTACTACTTCGTTCTCATTCCCTTTCCTATCTCTCACTTCAATATCAAATTCTTGAAGCAGCAACACCCACCTAATAAGCCTTGGCTTTGAGTCCTGTTTAGACATGAGATACTTGAGAGCAGCATGATCAGTATATACTATAACCTTTGAACCAATCAAGTATTGTCTAAATTTATCAAATGCATATACAATTGCCAAGAGCTCTTTTTCTTTGGTGGTATAATTTTTCTGTGCTTCATTTAACACCTTGCTAGCATAGTATATAACATGATGCAGCTTGTCTCTCTTTTTCCCCAATACAACACCAATTGCAAAGTCACTTGCATCACACATAAGTTCAAAAGGTAATTCCCAATCAGGGGGTGTGATGATTGGTGCTGTAATGAGTTTTCTCTTCAAAGTTTCAAAGGCATGCTTGCAATTGTCATCAAAGATGAAAGGACTATCAATCATTAGCAAATTGCTCAATGGTTTTGCTATTTTTGAAAAATCTTTCATGAACCTCCTGTAAAAACCAGCATGTCCAAGAAAACTCCTTACTGCTTTTACATTAACAGGTATAGGAAGTTTTTCAATGATTTCTATTTTTGCTTTGTCAACTTCTTTACCTTTGCTTGAAACCTTATGCCCAAGAATTATCCCTTCAGGAACCATGAAATGGCATTTCTCCCAATTCAATACCAGATTAGTTTCTTGGCATCTTTTCAAAACAAGACTTAGATGATGTAAGCAAGTGTTAAATGAATGCCAAAGACAGAAAAATCATCCATGAATACTTCTAAAAACTTCTCCACCATGTCAGAAAATATAGAAAGTATACACCTTTGAAAAGTTGCAGGGGCATTGCATAGACCAAAGGGCATCCTTCTGTAGGCAAAAACTCCAAATGGACAGGTAAAGGAAGTCTTTTCTTGATCCTTGGGATCCACCACTATTTGATTGTACCCAGAGTACCCGTCCAGAAAGCAATAGTATGTATGTCCAACCAATCTTTCTAGCATCTAGTCAATGAATGGGAGAGGAAAGTGATCTTTCCTTGTTGCATCATTCAATCTTCTATAATCTATGCACATCCTCCACCCAGTCACTGTCCTTGTGGAGATTAACTCGTTCTTTTCATTGGAAATGACTGTCATTCCTCCCTTCTTTGGCACAACCTGTACTAGGCTCACCCAAGAGCTGTCAGAGATTGGGTATATAATTCCAGCATTCCATAGCTTCACCACTTCTTTTTGAACCATCTCCTTCGTGGTTGGGTTAAGTCTTCATTGGGGTTGAACTACAGGCCTTGAATCTTTCTCCAACAGAATTTTATGCATACAAATGGCAGAGCTTATGCCTTTGATATCATCAATTATCAAACCCAAGGCAGTCTTGTGAGCTTTCAACACTTCAATCAGCTTTGTTTCTTCTTCTATGTTCAAGGAGGCGTTTATGATCACTGGCAGGGCCTCTGCTTCTCCAAGAAATACATACTTGAGATGATGGGGGATAGGCTTTAACTCATATTTTGGCTTCTCCTCTGCCTTGCTTTCAAAGGAGATCTCTACCACTTCCTCTGCTATGAACTCTTGTTCCACCTCTATTTCCTCTTCTTGTTCCTCCTGGTTGTCATCTTCTAGTAGCTCCTCCTCCACTTCTTCTATCATTTCCACTCTCATGTGCTTTTCCTTCTCTGGAGGGTGTTGCATGGCCTTGAAGACTGATAAAATACTATTTTATGGTTTATCTTATGCTAAATTGAGTGGTTTTTATCCATTATTCTCATGCTTATTCATATAATTCACATGTTTTACATTTTCCTTCCTAATTCTATGCTTTGATTGAAAACATGCTTCTTTGGTCTTAAATTTACTAACTTTAATCCTCTCTTATTACCAGTCGATGCCTTGATATGTGTGTTAAGTAATTTCAGGGATTACAGGGCAGGAATGGCTTGTAGGATGGAAAGGAAGCATACAAAAGTGGAAGGAATACAAGAAATTGAAGGAACTGTAAAGCTGTTAGCCCTGACCTCTTCGCACTCAAACGGTCATAACTTGAGCCACAGATATCCAAATGAGGCAGTTCTAGTTGTGTTGGAAAGCTAACATCCGGGCTTCGGAATGTTATATAATTTGCCATATTGGCTGTACAGCTAGGCGACGCGCACGCGTCATATCACGCGCACGCGTCGCATTGACGGAAAACCAGCATATTAAGATTCGCAACCAGCAATTTCTGGGCTATTTTTGATCTAGTTTTCGGCCCAGAAAACACATATTAGAGGCTACAGAGTGGAGGAATCATCAGACACTTCTCATAATTGACAATTTTAGGTTTTAAATGTAGTTTTCTAGAGAGAGAGGCTCTCTCCTCTCTCTTAGATTTTAGGATTAGGATTTCTTCTTCTTCTCAATTTCAGGTTCAATGTTCCTTTAATTTAGTTTATCTTCTACTTTTATTTATTCAATTACTTTAGTTTTTTTTATTTTCCCAATTTGATTTATGAACTCCATGTTAGATTTGATTTCTTTATTTAATGCAATTTGAGGTATTTCAGTTTTATGATTTTAATTTAGCTTTTTTACGTTCCTAGCTTTGGTTGAGTAATTGGTGACACTTGAGTTATCAAACTCAGTTGTTGATTGAAAATTGGAATTTGCTGATTAATTTGGATCCCTCTAAAGCTAGTCTTTCCATAGGAGTTGACTAGGACTTGAGAAATCCCACTTTTTGGTCCACTTGACTTTCCTTTATTTAGTAAGGGTTAACTAAGTGGGAGCAATAAACAATTCTCATCACAATTGATAAGGATAACTAGGATGGGACTTCCAGTTCTCATACCTTGCAATGGTTTTCATGATAATTAATTTACTTTCTTGACAATTTATTTTCCTTGTTCCCTATTTCAAAAACCCCAAAAAGATACTTTTCCATAACCAATAATAAATCATACTTCCTTGCAATTCCTTGAGAGATGACCCGACGTTTAAATACTTCGGTCATCAATTTTATTAAGGGTTTGTTACTTGTGACAACCAAACTCTTGTACGAAAGGGTTTTTTGCTGGTTTAGAAACTATACTTGCAACGAGAGCTTATTTGTGAATTCCTTACTCACAGAAAATCCGTTTGTCAAAGACATTGATGATCATCTTTTCATCATGCATCCTGAGGGTCATCTCTCTTTTCTCCACATCAATGACGGCTCTTGCTGTTGCTAAGAAAGGCCGTCCCAATATAATTGAACTGTGTCCCTCTTCTTCCATGTCCAGGATAATAAAGTTAGCAGGGAAAATGAATTCTCCAATCTTCACTAATAAATTTTCCATAACCCCATTTGGTATCTTGAGTGCTCTGTCAGCCATTTAGAGTGGCAGCCTGGTCAGCCTGACTTCCTCTATTGTAAGCTCCTTCTTTAGTGAGAGGGGCATTAAATTGATGCTGGCTCCTAGTCATAGAGAGCCCTGTCCAATGTTCTGTTGCCTATAGTGTAGGATAGGATGAAGCTTCCTAGATCTTTGAGTTTTGGAGGAAGACCTCTTTGGATGACAGCACTGTGTTCTTGTGTTAGGATCACTGTCTCTTTCTCATTCCAACTCCTTTTCTTGTTGATGAGCTCTTTGAGGAATTTTGCTTATAGAGGCATTTGTTTTAGAGTCTCAGCAAGTGGAATGTTGATCTCCAGCTTCTTAAACACTTCTATGAACTTGGGGAACTGTTGATCTTTAAGCTCTCTGTTAAACCTTTGAGGATATGGCAAAGGAGGTATGTGAGTCTTCACCATTGTCCTTTGTTCTTGTGACTGTTCCTCCATGAATTCCTTTCCCTTCTTTGAAGCCTGAGGTTCCTCTTTCTCTTTGAGCTTCTCTTGATCTTGCTTGTCTTTAAGTGTCATTTGCTCTTTATTGATGGCCTCATGATTCTCCACGGGCTTCTTGTTAGTTTCTTTCTAAGCTGGCCTCTTGTCGTTTACCAAGGTTCTTCCACTCCTTAATTGGATGGCTTTGCATTCTTCCTTGGGGTTGGGAATGGTGTCACTTGGTAGTGCATTAGTTGGTCTCTCGGCCACTGTTTGCTTTGATAATAGACCAATTTACCTTTCCAAGTTCCTCAATGAAGCTTCATGGTTTTTGTTGGCCAATTCATGATGTTTCATCATCCTCTCCATTAATATCTCCAAGTTGGAGATCCTTTGAGATTCCTGGGGTGGTTGTGGTTGATTATGGGATGTTGAGGGTGAATGATAGTTGTTTTGGTTAGTGGATGAGTTATTGGGTGGATAGCAGTCAGGTTGAGGTTGATTGTTTTGTGGTTTTCTGTATGGATTTTGGTTAGTGTTTTGATGGTTTTCATGGTTTGTGTTTCTGAAGTTGTTTTGGTTTGAGTTTCTTTGCCAAGGTTGCTGGTTTTGGTTCTCTTCCCATTTCAGGTTGGGGTGGTTTCTCTAGGATGAGTTGTATGTGTCTCCATGAAAGTCAGTTGATCTAGAACCTTGATTTTGCATGTACTGCACTTGCTCAGGCTGCTGCTCCTCATAGTTTTCCTCTTGCTGTCCCCACACCACTGGTGGTTGGTTGGTTGTGCTCACTGCTGCAAGTTACAATCCATTCATCCTCTTTGACATTGTTTTAATTTGTTGTTGGAGCTGCTGGTGCATGAGTTTGTTTTGAGCTAATATAGTATCAACTCCTTCAAGCTCAAATACACCTTTCTTTGGAGCTGCTTGCCTTTTAGAAGAGTAGAAATACTCACTATTGGCCACCATGTCTATGAGATCATGTGCCTCTTGAACAGTTTTCATCTTTTGAAAAGATCCCCCTAATGAATAATCCAAAGCTTTCCTTGAAGGAAAAGACAAGTCTTCATAGAAATTCTGGAACTTCACCCATTCACTGAACATTTCGTCTGGACACCTTCTGATTAGAGCTTTATACCTCTCCCAAGCTTCATACAATGACTCTCCTTCTTACTTTTTGAAGGTTTGCACATCAGTTTTTAGCTTAATGACTCTTTGAGGTGGATAGAATTTGGCTAAGAATTTGCTAACCAAATCATCCCAGCTAGTAATGCTCTCCTTAGGGAAGGTTTCTAACCAATATGTGGCTTTGTCTCTTAGTCAAAATGGGAATAAAAGAAGCTTATAGATGTCAGGGTTGACTCCATTGGTTTTGACAGTGTCACAGATTCTCAAAAACACAGAGAGGTGTTGGTTTGGATCCTCAGCAGCACTTCCTCTATATTGGCAATTGTTTTGAACTAGGGTAATCAATTGAGGCTTGAGTTTAAAGTTATTGGCATTGACATTGGTGGTTAAATTGCTACTCCGATAATTCTTTGGGTTGGGGATAGTGTATGAGGCTAAGACTCTTCTTTGAGGTTGACCATTGTTGTTGGCCACACCATCACTGTGATCTGGAATGTTATCATCCATTACTTGATCTTCCTCCTCTAATTCCTCTTCACCAATAACTACTTTCCCTCTTGCTTCTCTTCTCAATCTTCGGAGGGTTCTCTCGTCAAGGTTAAAGGATGTGGACTCACCTCCTCTTCCTCCTGACATAAAACACAAAACCAGAAACAAAAATAAAACACTCTACTGCTATAGTGAGGTGAATGTTAGCTTAAGCAAAAATTCAAACAATTAGTGTGCTTAGTAAAAATAAAAAAAATGCTTAATCTAGATTCTCACCCTACTAAATCATTGTCAATCTAAATCAATCCCCGGCAAAGGCGCAAAAAACTTGATAAGGGAAAAACGATTCCACACAAAACTCACCGGAAAGTTTACCGGGTCGCATCAAGTAGTAATTACTCACAAGAGTGATGTCGATCCCACAGGGATTGATGGATTGAGCAATTTTAGCTAGGTGATGAATTTAGTCAAGCGAATATTTGATGATTTGAGTGATTTTGATTAACAGAAACTAAATTGCAAGAAAGTAAAAGTGCAGAAGGTAAATTGGGCAGAAAAGTAAAGTGCAGAAGGTAAATTGACTGAATCTAAAGGTGCTGAAGAAGTAAATTGCAAAAAATTAAAGAACAAGAAAGTAAAAGAGCTGAAACTTAAATTGCAAGAAAAGTAAATTGCAGAAACTTAAAGTGCAAGAAATGTAAATTACTGAATCTAAATTGCTGAGAAATGTAAATTGCTTTGAAGAACAACAGGATTTAGGTACTGGGATTCAAAATTGAACTAGAAAATGCAAGCTAACGTAAATTAGAGAGCTATGAGATGAAGAGAATCAGCTCAATAGCCAAACAGAAATAGAAAAGTGCTTGAAGAAATAAACAGCAACAAAACTTAGCTCAATTGTAAAATTCTAAAAGAAAAATTGAAGATCGAAGAAGAGGAATGAGATTAGAAAGTAAATCTAGATCTCAATTACTCCCTTGATCCAACAGAAAAGAAATTGCAGAAGAAAATTAATTTGAAATAGCAAAAGAACTTAGATCCAATTCTCCAATTCCCAAAACTAAGTGAAAGAAAAGCAAAGATGATTCTCAGATCAGGAATCAATGGAGCTCTTCAATCTCAATTCAAAAACCCAAACAGAAAGTAAAAGTTGCAGAAGAAAGAAAATACAGAAAGAAAACTCAGATCCAAATTCCCAAATCCCAAATTTAAAACAATTGAAAATTAAAAGTGAGAAAACTAAAATGAGCTAAAAGGTCCTCTACAAATCAAACTTAATCATATTTATACACTTTCTATTTTGGTCTTCAATGCTTGGAATGGGCCTTTTAGTTTTTGGATTTGAAGAAGGATGGGTCCAGTTGGCTTCGGTTCAAGTTAGGTTGGAGGCATGGGTCAGCTCCCAGGGGAGCATTCAGTTGTGTTTTGTGAACGCTACGTTCACTCCTGGCTCCCCTTGTGCCAAGCTCCCTTGCCTAGCAGCTCCTTATCCATAGCATTCACTCTTTGAACGCTACGTTCAAATTTTGAACGCTGCCTCTTGTTGAGTCTTCCTCCCAAGGCTTGAAGAACAAAAACGTTGGCAATAGGGAGCGCTACGCTCGAATTTTGAGCGCTACTCCTCCTTGTCTTGATGTGTGCTCAGCTCCCTTGGTGCCCCCTCTTCGAGCGCTACGTTGCATCCTTTGAGTGCTGGCTTTGCTCCCTTGTTTTCAAGCCAAGCTTCACGAAAAAGGGAAAGAAAGTGAGCGTAGCTTGAGGATTGTTGTGACGCGCCTTGCTTCTTCACCAAGAGTCACAAAAAAGGGAAAGAAAGGCAACGTAGCGTTCTCTTCTTTGAACGCTATGCCTTGGCATGTGCTGCACCTTTTTCTTGCTCTTTGGTGTGCATGTTTCTTGGAGAGCTACGTTCAATGTTTTGAACGTTCCTTGTTGCCTTTTGAACACCATGCTTTATTTTCATGGATCACGCTTTTTAAAGTGTGGCCTAAGGTCCAAAGCGTGCTCCAAAACTCTTCTTTCCTTTTTTTTATCATTTCTTCACCTACAAGCACCCAAACAACTAATCAAAGTCCCGCCAAAATCACTAGATCTTTGCATCATTTATAAAATCAATTAATTCTAGCTTAAAACCTACGATTTTGTGTAAAATAGATAATGTTTGATTGATTCAAGAAAATCATAAAAATTCACTCCAATTACTTATTGTGCAAGAAAGTGCATAAAACCTAATGAAACTAATGAAAAATGCTTGTAAAACTAGCATAAGATGACTTGTCATCAGGGAACAGGGCTGGAATTGTGCTGTAGGCACAAACAAGACCACGCATATGCGTCCCTGACGCGTACGCGTCACTTGAAAAATCACCAGTCCACGCGTACGGGTTCCTCACACATATGCGTGACCTTGTAAATCGGCGTAAATGGGTGTATGGCCAGAGAGTTATGATGGTGTGGCGCTGGAACTATGCTGGGAGCACAAGTCTTATCACGCGTACGCATCCCTGACGTGTACGCATCATTTTCCCAATTGGGCCAACCACGCGTGCGCGTCCCTGACGCGTGCGCGTCCCTGACGCGTACGCGTCCCTGACGCGTACGCGTCATATCCAATTTTGGAATATGTGCGTATGTGACAGAAAGTTGTGCATGCGCGAGGATGCCCTCGCGCCAATTGCACAACCCATGTCACGCGTACGCGTCCCTGACACGTACGCGTGACCTAATATTTCCGCGGCCCACACGTACGCGTGATGCACGCGTACGCATCGCATGCAACGCACAACTAAAACACCTGAGCGCCTGATTTCAAATCCTCCACCCCTCCAGTCCTAATTCTATTCAATCCTCATTATTTCTTCTTCTTTCTTTCTTTCTTCTTCCTTATTCTTTCTTACTTTCTATTATTTTCTTCTTTCCTTCTTCATCTTCTTCATCTAGGTTCTTTTCTTCTTCCCCTTTTACCCTTTCATTATTACTTTAATTTATGTTTCCTTCTTCTTTATTTTTCTTTTAATTTCATTATCTATGGTTTCTTTTTCTTTTTTCTTCCATGCATTTTTATGTTGGTGTTAGAAATTTAAATAGGTGATTGTTTTCTTCTATATTTTGCTTGTGGATATATTAGGGTGTGATTTGACAATTAATACTAATTTTTAGGTTACATGCATGTTGGATTTCATACTTTTCCTAAGATATTTTACATGCATACCAAGTGTTTGTGAAAATTCCGTATGGCATTGTGAATTATTAATTATTCTACTCTTCTACTCCACTGCCTGTTTTTCACAAAACCCTTGTAATATTTTATTGATTCAATATAATTGTCAATACAAACGTGATTGTTAGTTTGTTACATTTGATAATCAAATTAAGCTATTAATGCTTGATCTATGCTACTCATGCCTTTGCCGGCATGCTAATAAACATCTTGCATTTAATTGTCTTACTTTATCATGGTATATCTCCATTGATGTCCTAATTACATGGAATCGCGACCATGTGTTTACGATATTCTTCTTTACCATGGCATTGATTAGCACTTGTATTTTCCTCCTTCCGGTTCTAGCTATTTAATTTCATGTCCCTTTTTTCTCCTTTTTCAGGATGCCCACCAAGAAGGGTAAAGAGAAAGCCTTTAACAAGTCAACGGCGAGGAGGGGGACGAAAAGAGCACCAGCTGCGGAACCATCCCCAACATCAGTCAAACTGACAACAAAGCGGGTCAAGAGGATCATTAAGGTCGATGAAACCGAGAAAGCCTTTCCAGCAAGGGACATTGCGCAGTTCACTAACTGCTACTGTGAGCAGATGTTACCCATCCTGGCTGAGCGGAACTACAACAATGAGCACTTACTCATCCTCCCTACCCACAATGTTGATTTTGTAGAGCCCCGCATTGAGTGCAGGCAATGGAGATTCTTACGGAGGCAGCCACGGCAGGTCAACCTCTCATTGGTAGTTGAATTCTACTCCAATTTTCACATGCGCGCCCAGCAGTCTGTCTATGTCCGTCAAAAGTAAGTCCCTATATCCGAAGGGGCCATTCAGAGCCTTGGATCTCCCCCCTGCTCCATAATGATTGGACGTATACCAAGAAGTCTCTATCAAGCACCAGATATACCAATTTGACTAGGACGACGTCCTAAGAGTTATTGCACAACCTGGCAGCAGATGGATCTATGGATACCATCGATCCCGACCTAAGGGCATACTGGCTTCAGCACTTACCTTGGTGGCTCGAGTGAGGGCACAGATTATGTCCCACTACGTCTTTCTGAGCACTCACAAGTCCTCCTTCACCACAGACATGGCTGTTCTCATCAGGTGTATCCTTATAGACCAGCCTCTCAACTTACCAAGACACCTCCAGCACGCCATGGGACACGTACAGATTGCGGGCAACCTACCCTTTCCCGCCTTGGTTTCAGATCTAGTCTCTGCAGCCATAGTCTACTACAGAGCTGGGGACACCAAGAATATAATTCCACGGGATGACCAGTATGTCCCCAACGGGAAGTACATCAGACCCCCAGGAGATACTACCAACCGGACTGCAGACCCGACCGAAAATATTCCTTTCCCTTCCACATCACAAGCACCTTCAACAAACCAACTGCTCCTTCAGATACTTCAGAGATTGGACCGCCTTGACCGGCAGGCAAAGTGAATGGAGCGCCATAACAAGCGCCGATTTACATACCTCAAGGAGTTGATTGTTGACATCCACCCACCTGAGGAGGAACCGGATACTCCGAACTCCACCTCACCTACCAGTACCGGGAGCCATGACGACCCCGACTGTGGAGATGCTGTTACCATCCCCCCTTTGTTTCTGACTCATGGCACCGAGGATGGTGCCAAGCTTTAAGTGTAGGGAGGTCGGTCAGTACCTAACTCCCGAAGGTAATCTCTCTCTCTCTTAACACCAACATTTTAGCTTTTTTTTTTGTTAGATAGAATAGATTGCATGATAATAATTGTTTGCATGTATGTTTACTTAGTTAAAGTAATCTATTTCTTTTCAAGACTCTATTTTATAATATTTTTCACTAATTTAAATTAAAAAATTTGTGTTAAACTTGTTTGAAGACTATAAATTGGAACATGGTTTAGAGATTGTGTGTCAATCAAGTGTGGGAAACTGTGGGAACTTGGGTTAATGAAAATGTACAATGTTTAAATGACAAAATATTGGAAATTTGGGTACCTACTCATGTGAAACCAGAAAAATTAAAAAAATTCATGTACATTGATAAGTTATGTTTACTTTAAAATAAAAAAAGACCAAAAATATTCAATTAACTAAGTAAAAAAATAAATAAGGGGACAAAATTACCCCAATATTAAGTTTAATAAAAGATCAATGCATATGTGATAAAATTAAAGAAAAGTTGATACATGAGTATGAGATGCAAAAGTGGAAATTTTGGGTAGTTAGGCATGATTTTAGAAGTATATAGAGTGTGTGTGTTTAAATGAGAACTTAGCCATACATATATCCTCACCCTTACCTTAGCCCCATTACAACCTTGAAAAGACCTCATGATGTTTGTATTGGTACATTAAATATTTGTTGATTGGTTAGGTGAAGAACAAAGTTTAGAAAGCATGACTAGAGAAGACTAGAGTGGACTACCCTATACACTTGAGATATTAGAATGCATATACACTACCAGTGAGGGGTCAATGCTTGATTCTATGTTCCCTGCTTTCATGAGCTATCTTCTTACAAGTTTACTTATCCTTACTGTATGATTTGAATTAGTGGAATCTGATTTATATTTGTCTTGGAGAACTGATATGCTTTTAACCGAGTAGACAGAATCATCTTAGCATATAGTTGCATTCATAGGTTGCATTTCATGAGTCTTACTTTTCCCTATTTATTCTTTATATCTCCTTGAGCTTAGCATGAGGACATGCTAATGTTTAAGTGTGGGAAGATTGATAAACCACTATTTTATGGTTTATCTTGTGCTCAATTGAGTGATTTTTCAAGTCTTTGCACACTTATTCATACAAATTGCATGGTTTTACAAGTCCTTCCTAGTTTTGTTCTATGGTTGAAAACTTGCTTCCTAAGCCTTTAATTTGTGTATTTTAATTCCCCTTTATACCATTTGATGCCATGATCTACGTGTTAAGTGTTTTCAAGCTTTAGAGGGCAGGAATGGCTTAGAGGATGGAGAGGAAGCTTGCAAAAATGGAAGGAACACAAGAAATAAAGGAGATAACCAGTGAGCATCGACGCGCACGCATGGCTCACGCGTGCACATGATTTGGAGATTTGCACAGAGACACGTGCATGTACCTGATGCGTACACGTGGATTGGAGTTTGCACGGCGACACATGCGCCTGCCTGACGCGTACGCGTGATATGCGAAGATGACCAGCGACGCGTGCGCGTGACTGATGCGTACGTGTGACATGCGCGACCTGCAGAAATCACAGAAAACGCTGGGGGCAATTTTGGGCCAAGTTTGGACCCAGTTTTCGGCCCAGAAACACATACTAGAGCCAGGGAACAAGTAGAGACTGAGGACAGATTCTCATTAGCATAATTTTAGATTTTAGATCAGAATCTTAGAGAGAAATCCCTCTTCCTTTAGGTTTTTTTCACATTCATAGTTTTTATAGTTTTATGCTTTTGCTTTGGATATTGAGAAGATTCTACCTCCGTTGAAGTTTCTATTGTTCTAGTTTGTTCTCTGATTCCTTTACTCTTTTGATTACTTATTAATCCTGCTCAGATACATACGTTGCATTTTAGGATTTATTAATTCAAAGAACTATTTTTGCCATTAATTAATCTTCAGTTCTTATTTCATTTAATTTATCATGTCTTCTCTTTATATTTTTGTGAACGTTATATTCATGTCAATGGAGTAGATTCCCAACTTGACATGGGGGTTGATTAAAAGGAGACCCTTGAGTTGGAATGCTCAAGTGATTAGTTAACTTGAAAGTTGTTGGCTAACTCTCTATTTACTAACGCTAATCCTTCCCATGGGAGAGGACTAGGACTTGCAAATAAGAGTTAGCTCAATCACTTGACTTTCCTTTATTTAGTAAGAGTCAACTAAGTGAAAACAACAACCTCTTGATACTACACTTGAGAGAATTCCAACAAGGATAGAACTTCCAATTAATCATTCCCCCAGTCAGGGATTCTTACTCCCAGTATTTTTATTCTAATTTTGTGACAACCCTTCTAAATTGATAAGCAGATTTTAGTTGGTTAAGAACTGTACTTACAACGCCGTTCTATTTATAAATTCTTAATTGGCTAATTTCCGCCACGTCAATGAGGCTTCCAGGAGAGCGTAGCATTCCGTAAGAGAATGGAGTACCTTTACACCCACGCGTACGCGTCACCTACGCGTATGCGTAATCTTTAAAAATTGTACTTGTGACGCGTACGCGTGCTGTACGCGTGTGCGTCCATAGTGGCGTTCACCAAATGAGCGTAGCGCTCGCAACATGAGCGCTCCCCACGCGTACGTGTCAGCAATGCGTACGCGTGGTTCTTCATAGATGCTTCATCGACGTGTGCCGTCTTGTACGCGTGCGCGTCGGTTGCAAATCTTCAATTCCAAATTCAAATTGGCACGAAAATGCTCATTTAGTAAACTTAACTCTCTCTCTTGGCAATTGAGCACTAATCACCTACACGCGTACGCGTGATGTACGCCCATGCGTCCCTGCTGATTTTTTTTCCATTGCAAGCGATCTCTAAAGGAAGAGCGTAGCGCTCTTTAGAGGGAGAGCGTAGCGCTCTCTTGTGGAGCGTTCTTTGAAGAAACACAACGCTCTTTATATTTTTACGCTAAGCTTTCTTTTGGTTTAATTAATGACCCCATGCTAGCAAATTAAATGGCTCATTACATGCATAAATATTATTAACGCCTTGCATTATATTAACGCATGCTTCTTGAATTGATGGCATTAATAATATTGCATGCACGCTTTCATTGGCTTTACTACATTAATTAGTAATGCCAATGCATTATTTAATTAACGTATGATTCATTAATTTCCAATTGGCATTAATAATAAAAGTTTTATGCATGCATGCTTTCATAAGCTTTATTTGATTAATTAGTAATGCCAATGCATTACTTAATTAACGTAAAGCTTCATTTGTTTCATTCATTGCCAATTGGCATTAATAATTAAATGCATGCATGCTTTAATTATTAATTCAATGATAATCCATGCATAAGGCATCAATGTATCACGTTACTAATACCAATGGTTCATGGGTCATGTGCCACGCTTTTAAAAGCGTGGCCTAAGGTTTCAAAGCGTGTTTCTCCTTTTGAGTTTATTTTGTACTTTTTTTGCTTCTTTTTTCACTTATTTCATACAAAATTTATAAAATCAAAAGATCAAAGAAATATACTATTTAAGCACAAAAACACTTAATAATTAAGCACTAATCATTAATTTCTTGTATGAAAAAGCATAGAAAATATGCACAAGATGACATGTCATCACCTCTCAATCCCACATCCAACACTTCAGAGGTGACTCTAGAAAGGGCTGTGCTCATATACAGCATCATAAAGGGAGAAAATATGAATGTGGGGAAATGATTGCTAATAACATCAATAGGGTGCTGAAAAGCACCAAGGATAGCTAAGGTTGGCATTTTCCAGCATCATTCAAAGGCTATGTGATGAAGCAGGGGGTGAGAAGATCATTGATGAGGTGCTAGTGGATCAACAGAAGCCCATAACTGCCAAGAAGATGGCCAAAGTGGTGGCTGTCAACCCACTTTAGAGGGCCAGGGAGCACAGAGCTCATGCTCATGTACCATAAGGGTAACCACACCAAGAAGAAGGGGTTGAAGATCAACCAAAATACCTAGCACTTCCACGACCACCATAACCATAATTCCCCCGAAGGTTTCAACTGGGAACAATTGCAAGGAGACATACACCAAATCAGAGGAGAGATACACCATCTAAGAGAGGATGTCAACCAACTCAAGAAGCAACAACAACATTGGGACCAAGTGGATGAGAACATACAACAACTCCAAAGAAGTGTGGAGCACCTGAAGGAGCAGCAAGACCAGTTCAATTGGGGAGAGATGCAAGGTTCACTCAACAAAATAGTGGAGCAAAACAAATGGCATCAGAGGAACCTTGCTGAGTTTAGGAATCTTTATGATTCTAGAACCATTTCAATGAGGCAATATGATATCATCACGAAAGCGAAGCTGAATCACTTGTGCAATGCTGTGGCAGTCTTGAACCCTGGATACCCAACATTCATGCAAGGAATGGAGGAGTTAAGCACGAGACAAGAGGAAATTCTGGCTAAGCATAAGGAGGATGAAAGAACTTACATGAGAAGGCTAGGATTTTGGAAGCCCAAGGACACAAAGGCACAAGAGGGATCCTCAAGAAGGTTGATGATGACTCCTCCTCCTCCAAGAAGAAGGATAAGAGAAAAGGGCCAATGATCTAAAGCTGCTCAAGGTTGTTGAGTCCCATGGTTGACAATTTAAAATTCTGAATTTCTGTTTAATTTCCTTATGTTAATTTCTGTTTGATAATAGTTGCAAAATTAGGATAGTTTATGTTTAATTTCCTTATGCTTTGAAGTTTTCTATGAGTCCTTTATGATTAAAAGAAAGAAAATGCAATGTTGTTCAAGTTTTATCAGCATCAATAAAAGAATAGTTTATTTCTATAAGAGTCCATGGTGAGTTGTTACAGAAACAAGAGTAAAAGAGACTGAGACCAAGTAGGACTATTCAAAGCCAAGAGATAAAGGAACTAAGTGTAGAACCTTGAATGAACTGAAAAGAAAATGAATCATGATAAGCAACTAGGCTTAGAAGGTATGACAAGTAGAGGCTAGGGGTGCCCCTTGAATATCTATAGAACTAAGAAGTAGTAAGCATCAAAAGACCCAAGGCTCTGAGCATCACCTACTAGGATAAAAGGAAGCACCAATTAACACAAAAGAATTAAAGATCCTAATAGATGCTTGTGGTGAAGATGTGTCAAGAAGAGATACCTGGGCAAGTAAATTCTCAGGGGTGTTTCAACACCTAGCACCCTAAGACCAACTGGTTTGGGAATGCTAATTGAAAGCCTAATATAAAGGGTCGACTTGAGATAAAACACTTAGAGTTGTGATCAATTGAAAAGAAAAGAAAGAACAACCAAAACAAAAGGGAATAACTCTTGCTACTTCAAGGTAACAATCAATAAAAAGGGCCTCTGAAGCATATACTTGGAAAAACACTCAAGAATTTAGGAGTTTATTGTGACATTGAAACAATAATATTCATTCATGTGTTAACACTTAACCTTATCCTTGGTAATGAATGCATATCTTAAGGGCCAAGTATCAATCTATATAAGAACAACTCACAGTGATTTGCTTGGGACAAGTAAAGCTTAAGTTTGGTGTTGTGATGACTTACATCGTCTACCCCTTTTTCCTATCAAAAAGACCATCGAAGAGACATAATATCATATAATCAATGCAATTCCATGCATCAATTGATATATATTTTGGTACATTGCTTTGAAATGGGTTTGTGCTGAATTTCAGGTAAAAAGAGCAAAAAAAAAGGGAAGAAAACAACAAAATAAAGTTGGGCGTGTGAAACCGGCGTGCCACTTGGAACAAACTCCATGAAAGTATTTGGGCATGGGATGCCAGGAGCTGGGCGTGGCACGCCAGTTGTGTTTTCCAGAAAGGAGCCTCAAAGCTTTTACATGGGCATGGCACGCCCGAACCAGGGCGCGGCATGCCAGTAATGATTTCCAGAGAAGCATGCTTGAGTTTTTAACAAGGGCGTGGCACACCACCTGCTGGGCATGGCACGCCAGTATCAGTTTCCAGAGAGCAATGTTGAAGGCCACAAAAGGGGTATGGCACACCAAGCTAGGCGTGGCACGCCTAGCCCATCACACACCATGGGCGTGCCACTTGAACCCTTGGGCGTGGCACACCAATTCATCAATCCAGAAGAGAACAGCCACTTGGGTGTGCCACTTGATATTGAAGGCGTGGCACGTCAGCTCTGGCCCATCACTTGGGCGTGCCACTTGAAGACCCAGGCATGGCACGCCAAGCTTGCGGGAGTCAACTTAAGATGGGCGTGCCACTTGAACATCAAGGCGTGGCATGCCAGTACTAGTTTCCAGAGAAGAGGTTGAAGGTCCAAGAACTTGGGCATGCCACTTGGTGTCTAAGGCGTGGCACGCTAGCTCTCATCCTCACTTGGGCGTGCCACTTGAAGACCCAGGCATGGCACGCCAACACCAGAGAAGGCCAAGCAAAGATGGGCGTGCCACTTGAGGTCAAAGTCGTGGCATGCCAACTCTCATTATTCACCTGGGCGTGCTACTTGAATCCTGGGCATGGCATGCCAGCTACTGGAGCAAGGAAGAATGCTGGGGGTGGCATGCCACTCTCTGGGTGTGGAACGCCAGTTCTATTTTCCAGAGAAGTAAAGAAGCATGCACTATGGCCGTGGCACGCTAGTTCTATCTTCCAGAGAAGTAAAGAAGCATGCACTATGGGCGTGGCACGCCACACACTGGGCGTGGCACGCCAGTTCTATTTTCTAGAGAAGTGAGGAAGGTTCTCCATGGGTGTGGCACGCCACCTGCTTGGCATGGCACGACAGTAGTAAATTCCAGAGAAGAAAGTGAAGCAACCACAATGGGCATGGCACGCCAGGTCTTGGGCGTGCCATGATAGTTCAAATGTCCAGGGAAGGAGAACAAGAAGGAAGAGCCTGGGCGTGCCACTTGGGCTCGAAGGCGTGGCACGCCAGGCCAACCAAAGCATAAGAAGACCCTAGGCGTGCCACTTGGGTTCGAAGCCGTGGCATGCCTAGGATGCCAACACATGGGGTGTTCCACTTGAAGAGCTGAGCGTGGCGCGCCAAGCCAAATTATAGGCTAGGCGTCGCACGCCACTTAAACGCCAGTCACACGCCAAGCCTGGAAGGTCACGTTTATTGAGTTTTCTTTTCCCTCCAATTGTAATTTTCTTTTCCTTTTTTTGTGTTTTCTCAACTTTAGTTACAGGAGTAGTATAAATACCCCCTGGCAGTACCGAAAAGGGGGTTGGATTGGGTTGGCATTGCTAAGTTTAGATCTAGTTTTACATTAAACTTTATCTCTTCCATCTATTGTACTTTTCTCTGAAGCTATGAGGAGCTAAATTCCCTATCATTAGGAGAGGGAGCTCTGTTGTACTTGATGAATTAATGATAGTGAATTTCTTCTTCTCTTCATCTTTTCTTTTATTTGCTAAAAGGAATTTCGTTTTAATGCTAGTGTTCAATCATCTTGGGAAAGAGATTGAATGCAAAATGGGTTTCATGGGAACCTTGGAAAAGGAAACATGAAACCATGCTTGAAATCCCTTCTTACACTTGAGTAGATTTGGGTTTTGGTTATTGGATATGGTGACATATAATCCATCCTCTATTTGGATCTATGAGGATGTGTGGTATAATCAGTGACCAAGCATATCTCTCTTCATGAGCAATTAGACCACGGAATTAGCTATTGATCAAGATCTGAGAGATTGAACCACCAAGGGATTGGGGTTCAATCAATCATGATTGCCAAGAGGTCAATGAGTTGCATGATTGAAGATGAGATGAGCTGGATTTAATCCAAAGAGAACAACATCTCCTGATCTCAATGAATTCCCCCTATCCTTATCTTTCACCTTCTTTATAGCTTTCTTTACCTTCTGTTATTCCCCATTCCCATTTACACTTATGTCATTTATGTTTCTGCACTTTACATTCTTTCCATTTCCTTTTCTGCATTTTACTGCTTCTGTTTACTTTTGAGTCATTTAAACTTCTGCTTATTTAAATTCCTGCAATCACACTCTATATTGCTTAGCTTAACTAATTCAGCCATTGATTAAAATTTCTTAAATCTACCAATATCTATGGATACGATACCACTCCTAGTGGGTTATTACTTGACAATATTTTTAGTGCGCTTTCCAAAAGAACAGATTAATTATTTTTTAGATGGGGAGTGAATTCCGGTCATGAATTCTTCTCTAGGATTAGCCTCAATATTACTGGGGAGAGTGTCAGGAGGGATCTCAGGGATCCTCTTGCTTAATTGACCAACTTGTACCTACAAGTTTCTTATGGAGGACATTGTTTCATTAATGAAACTGTGGGTGGTCTTAGTGAGGCTGGAGACTAGAATCACTAAGTCAGAAATACTCTGCTTAGAAGTCTCTATATTCCCTTGAGAAGATGGGAATGGTGGTCTGTTGTTGAACCTAGTCTGGTTCCTACTACCTTGGTTGTTATTGAAACCATGCTGTGGTTTTTGTTGATCCTTCCATGACAGATTAGGATAATTCCTCCATGAAGGGTTGTAAGTGTTTCCATAGGCTTCTCCCATGTAATTCACCTCCTCCATGGTGGGTTGATCAGGATCATAAGCTTCATCTTCAAGAGAAGCTTCTTGATTACTACCAGGTGTAGTTTGCATCCAAGTGAGATGTTGAGAGATCATGTTGACCTGTTGGGTCAAGATCTTATTTTGAGCCAAGATGGCATTCAGAGTCTCAACTTCATGAACTCTTTTTTTCTAAGAGGTTCCATGGTTTACAGGATTCCTCTCAGAGGTGTACATGAATTGGTTGTTTGCAACCATCTCAATGAGCTCTCTTGCTTCTGTAGGTATTTTCTTCAAGTGAAGAGATCCACCTGTAGAGCTATCCAAGGAAATCTTGGATATCTCAGACAAAGCATCATAGAACACGCCTATGAGGGACCATTCTCAAAAAGCATGTCAGGAGGATATCTCCTGATCAGCTGCTTGTATCTTTCCCAAGCTTCATAGAGGGATTCACCTTCTCTTTGTCTGACGGTTTAAACTTTCACTCTAATCTTGCTCATCCTTTGAGGAGAAAAGAACTTAGCCAGGAAAGCATTAACTAGCTTTTTCCAAGAGTCAAGACTCTCTCTAGGTTGGGAATCCAACCAAAATTTAGCTCTGTCTCTTAAAGCAAAGGGGAAAAGCATCAGCTTATAGACTTCAGGATTAACTCCATTAGTCTTTACAGCATCACAGATCTGTAAGAATTCTGCTAACAACTGATGTGGATCTTCCAGTGGAAGTCCATAGAATTTGCAGTTCTGCTGCAGAAGAGAGACTAACTGAGGCTTAAGCTAAAAATTGTTAGCTCCAATGGCAGGTACAGCAATGTTTCTGCCATAAAAGTCAAAGGTAGGCATGGTTATGTCAGCAAGGACCTTTCTAGGCTCCTCTTGTGGTTTGGCCATATCCTCTATTTCTTGTTCAAAACTTTCTAAAAGGTCTCTTCCAGAGTGTTGTGCTTTAGCTTGTTGTAAACGCCTCCTTAGAGTCTTCTCAAGTTCAGGATCAGGAGTCAAGATGGGTTCTTTATCCCTGTTCTTGGTCATAAACAAGAAGAAAAGAAAGAGAAGAAAAAGAAGAAAACTTTCTATGCCAATAGGCAAGAAGCTCCTCCTTAAAGTTAGAAGTAGAGAAAGAAGATGATAAAAAAATTAAAATAAAAATAAATAAAATAAGTAGACAAAAAACTACCATGGAAATAATAGAAAAGAGTAAATAAGAGAGGATGAAAGTTGAGAAGAAAGAATAGAGAGGGGGAGTAGAGTTGAATAATATAGATGTGAGATGAAGAACAAAGAAGAAGATAAAGAAGTCGAGGTAGATGAAAAAATAGGTATAGGAGAGTTTTGAATGAATAGAGATGAGAAGAGAAGAAGTATAAATAGAAAAAAGTAAATAGCAATTAAATTATTTTTGTTTTTAATTAATTAATTAATTAATTAATTAATTAATTTTAAAAAATATGGGTAATAATTTAAAAAGAATTTAAATTTTAAATGTAAATTTCAAAAAATAGAGGAGAAGAAAGAGAGAGAAATTTTAAAAAATTGAGAGATATGAGAGTTAGTTAGGTGATTTTGAAAAAGAAGAGAGAGAAGAAGGGATATTATTTTTGAAAATTAAGGAAGAGAAGAGTCAGTGAGGTGATTTTGAAAAAAAAGAGAGAGAAGAATGAGATGTAATTTTCAAAATTTGAGAGAGAGAAAAGTTAGTTAGGTAGTTTTGAAAAATAAGAGAGACAAGATAAGATATTAATTAAGAAAAGATAAAAATAAAAAAATGAAAAATAAAAGATAAGATAAGAAAAGATTTAAATTTAAAAAATAAGATAAGAAGTAAGATAATAAAAGATTTTGAAATTTGATTTTGAAAAAGATATGATTTAAAAATTAGAAGTTAGAAAAGATAAAATAAGAAACAAAAAGATCAGATTAGAAAACTGATTTTGAAAAAGATTTAATTTTTTTTTTAAATTTGAAATTTGAAAAAAAGATAAGATGAGATTTTTGAATTTTGAAAAAGATATCATATGATTTTGAAAAAGGTAAGATATTTTGAAAGGATAAAATTTTGAAATTGAAAATCTGAATTTTATTGAAAAAAATTCGAAAATAATAATTAAATAAAGATAAAAAAGATATTTTTTTATTTTTAAATTTTATGATGAAATAAATAACCACAAAAAAAGACACAACTTAAAATTTTTAGATCTAGTACCCTTGTTTCAAGATCAAGACACATGCAAGGGACACCAAGGGACACCAAACTTAAAAATTTTAAGATCAAGACACATGCAAGACTCAAGAACACCTTGAAGACTCACAAGAACACGAAGAACAAAATTTAAAGACTCAAAGAACTCAAGAACACAAAAAAGAAAACTAAACATAAAATTTTTAGAAAACTAAGACCAAATTTTCGAAAATTGCAAGAAAAATAAGAAAGAAACACCAAACTTAAAGACTTGACACAAGATTTAACCAAAAAAAAAAGTTTGAAAAATTTTTAGAAAGAAAGACTCAAAGAACACAAATTACCAAGAACATGAACACATCACTCTAGCCAATTGAACTACAAATTTAACAATATTTTTTGAAAAACCTTTTTGAAATTTTTGAAAATTAAAGTAAGAAAAATAAAATTAAAAGACTTAAAGACTAAAACCAAGAACAAAAATTGAACAAAGAAAAGAAAAATATTTTTAGAAAAAAAGTTTTGAAATTTTTGAAAATTAAGAAGAAGAAAGTAAAAATAAAAGACTTAACAAAACAAAGTAAAAATAAAAGAAAATTACCTGACCTAGGGAGCAAGACAATCCGACAGTTTGTCCAGACTCAAAAATCCTCGGCAACGGTGCCAAAAACTTGGTTGCGCGTGTACGCAAAACCCACACTATTTCGTAAAACAGCAGCAGTACCAGCAAGTGCACTAGATCGTCCAAGTAATACCTGAGCGAGTCAGGGTCGATCCCACGAGGATTGTGGCTTGAAGCAAGCTTATGTTTGTCTTGCAGGTCTTAGTCAGGCGAAATCAGAAGGAGTTGGTTGTGAAACTATAAAGACATATAACTAATTAAGATATCAAATGGGGACAGAGTTGAGAGTCGGAGTTGCTTTGACTTTCTGAAGTAACTCTGGTGCTATTATCTTCTTTGCTTGTGAATGATTTTCTTCTATGGCAGGCCGTAAGTGATCAAAGCCACGCCAATGGTCCTTGATCTCCTCTGCTATAGGTTGAACGCCATTGCCCGTGGCCATTCAATCTGACGGAAGGTGAAGCTCTTAACAAATCGTTCTCTTGGCGATCCTACTCAAAGTGCCACAGACAAGATCGAATCTTCTGGATCAGAGAACGCTACTTCTATGGATTCTAGCGTATACCACGGGGCCCTAATCTCCCCGGAGATTGGCTGAACTGGTGTCTTGAGAACTCCCCAACGAAATCGTGGATTAACCATCTAAGAGATGTATAAATATAGGTGTTGGTTTGTGCTTTCCGGCCAAGTATTCACATGAACCCAAGTAGACGTGGGTGTTTGTCAGGCACGTTCGTCATAATGTGATGAACAAAGCCAATTTGTCAGATCGTTCTGTTCATCACGATGAAGATTGGAATATACATCTTAAAGATAGATCAAACACAGATCGAAAAACAATTTGTCAAATCTCACAAGGTATGTTGTTCTAGCTCTTTTTCTATGTTCTGTGAAAAGGATACTTCAAGCAAGTTGAAAAACAATTTTTCAATTCAATCAATGGCACGCCCTAAGAAAGATTTCATGAAAATTTCTTGTTGTTTTACTAAACTTATTTACTCTATCATGCAACATACAAATATTTACTACCTTAAAACTATAAGCACTAAAGTATATAAAGCTTGAGGATTCGGAGGTAGCCTCCTTGGTCTTTCTTTTCTTTGATGAGGCAGTGATGAGCGGATAATTTATACGCTTTTTGGCATTATTTTTAGTATGTTTTTAGTACATTTTAGTTACTTTTTATTATGTTTTTATTATTTTTTAAATAAAAATCACTTTTCTGGGCTTTACTATGAGTTTGTGTATTTTTCTGTGATTTCAGGTATTTTCTGGCTGAAATTGAGAGACATGAGCAAAAATCTGATTCAGAGGCTGAAAAAGGACTGTAGATGCTGTTGGATTCTGACCTCCCTGCACTCGAAGTAGATTTTCTGGAGCTACAGAAGCCCAATTCGCGCGCTCTCAAATGCGTTGGAAAGTAGACATCCTGGGCTTTCCAGCAATGTATAATGGTCCATACTTTGCCCGAGATTTGATGGCCCAAACCGGCGTTCCAAGTCAGCTCAAGAATTCTGGCGTTTAACTCCAGAACTAGCACAAAAGCTGGAGTTAAACGCCCAAACTGGCATAAAAGCTAGCGTTTAACTCCAAGAAATGTGACTACACATGAAAGCTTCAATGCTCAGCCCAAGCACACACCAAGTGGGCCCCGAAAGTGGAATTTTATAATAAACACCCTAGCTTACTCATTTTCTGTAACCCTAGGTCACTAGTTTACTATAAATACTACTTTCAGTGATACATATTGTACCTCATGACATTATACACGTTTCATATTGTATCTTCTACGGCATGAGTCTCTAAACCCCATTGTTGGGGGGTGAGGAGCTCTGCTGTTCTTCATGAATTAATGCAATTACTACTGTTTTCCATTCTATTACGCTTGCTTCCATTCTAAGATATTTATTCGCACTTCAACTTGACGAATGTGATGATCCGTGACACTCATCATCATTCTCACCTATGAACGCGTGCCTGACAACCACCTCCGTTCTACCGTAGATTGAATGCATATCTCTTAGCCTCATGATTTAAATCAGAGTCTCCGTAGTATAAACTAGAATCATTGGCGGTCATTCCTGAGATCCGAAATGTCTAAATCTTGTCTGTGGTATTTTGAGTAGGATCTGGGAAGGGATGACTGTGGTGAGCTTCAAACTCGCGAGTGTTGGGCGTAGTGACAAACGCAAAAGGATCAATGGATCCTATTCCGACATGATCGAGAACCGACAGATGATTAGCCGTGCGGTGACAGCGCATTTGGAACATTTTCACTGAGAGGATGGGATGTAGCCATTGACAATGGTGATGCCCAACATAAAGCTTGCCATGGAAGGAGTCTTGCGTGCATGAAGAAGAAGACAATAGGAAAGCAGAGGTTCAGAAGACAAAGCATCTCCAAAGCCTCAACCTGTTCTTCATTACTGCATAACAAGTATTTATTTCATGTTCTTTTACTTTTTACAATTAAATATGAGAATTACTGATATCCTGACTAAGAATTACAAGATAACCATAGCTTGCTTCAAGCCAACAATCTCTGTGGGATCGACCCTTACTCACGTAAGGTATTACTTGGACGACCCAGTGCACTTGCTAGTTAGTTGTGCGGAGTTACAAAAGTGTGATTGTAATTTCGTGCACGATGTTTTTGGCGCCGTTGCCAGAGATTGTTCGAGTTTGGACAACTGACGGTTTATCTTGTTGCTTAGATTAGGAAAATTTTATTTTTGTTGGTTTAGAGTATTTTATTTGAGTTTAGTTTCATATTTTAAGTTTGGTGTCAATTGCATGCTTTTACTCTCTTTTAATTTTTTTCGAATTTGAATGTTCTTAGTTTTTCTTGATCTTTAAAAATTTTATGTTTGGTGTCTTCTTTGCTTTTCCTTTAACTTTTCGAAAATATTGTGCTTGATTTTCTAAAAATTTTAAGTTTGGTGTCCCTGGTGCTTTTATTTACTTAAAAAAATTTTTCAAAAATTTGTTCTTGGTGTTCATCTTGATCTTCAAAGTGTTCTTGGTGTTCATCTTGACATTCAAAGTTTTCTTGTTTGTTCCCTTTGTTTTGATCTAAAATTTTTAAGTTTAGTGTAATTTTGTTGTTTTTCTCTTTCCTCATTAAAATTCAAAAATCAAAAAAATATCTTTTCCTTATTTTACTCATAAATTTCGAAATTTTGCATTAATTTAGTCAAAGATTTTCAAAATCATATTTTTTTTTGTCAAGTCAATATTCTAATTTCAAAAATTGATATTTTTAAATCTTTTTCGAAAATCAAATCTTTTTAATTTCTTCAATCATATCTTTTCAATCATATCTTTTTTTTATTTGCAATCATATCTTCTAAATCATATCTTTTTCAAAATAATTTTCAATCATATCTTTTTAATTGCTAATTTCAAAATCTTTTTAATTAATTAATTAATTTAGTTTTCAATTTGCTTTTATTTTATTTCCTTTTGGTTTTCGAAAACTTTATTTTATTTTCCATTTATTTTACTTTATTTTATTCGGTTAATTTTAATTAAAATAAAATAAAAACAAAATTATATTTTATTTGCAATCCACATTATCTCCCTTTCTCCATCATGGACCTAAGTGGAAGTGAACAGTCCTGAAGGACTTTGGGGTCATATGCTAACCCTATTACAGCTACATATGGGAGTAGCATCTGTATACCTCCCATCAAAGCAAGCAGCTCTGAGCTAAATCCTCAGCTCATTATCATGGTGCAGCAAAATTGCCAGTATTCCGGTCTTCCACAGGAAGAACCTACTGAGTTTCTGGCACAGTTCTTACAAATTGCTGACATAGTACGTGATAAAGAAGTGGATCAGGATGTCTATAGATTATTACTGTTTCCATTTGCTGTAAAAGATCAAGCTAAGAGGTGGTTAAATAACCAACCCACAGCAAGCATAAAAACATGGAGACAGTTATCAGACAAATTCCTGAATCAATTTTACCCTCCAAAAAGGATGACACAGCTAAGGCTGGACATCCAAGGCTTTAAACCAGAGGATCATGAATCCCTTTATAATGCCTGGGAGAGGTACAGAGGGATGCTAAGAAAATGCCCCTCTAAAATGTTTTCAGAGTGGGTATACTTAGACATCTTCTACTATGGGCTTAAAGAAAAAGCTCAGATGTCCCTAGACCACTCAGCTGGTGGATCTATACACATGAGAAAAACAATTGAAGAGGCTCAAGAACTCATAGATACAGTTGCTAGAAATCAACATCTGTACTCAAACAGTGAGTCCTCCATAAAAGAAGAGGCTATGGTAGTAACTACTGATCCCAATCCTCAAGAATAGATTGTTGAACTTAATCAGCAATTACTCCTTATGACAAAATAATTAGTAGAATTCAAAGAGATGCTCCAAGACATTAAAAATGCTAACAAGAATATAGAAGCACAATTGAATCAGACAAGACAGCAGCTATCTAAACAGATAACAGAAAAATGCCAAGCTGTCCAACTAAGGAGCGGGAAGACATTGAATAACTCAGCTCAAAGTAGCAAAAAGTTAAGAAAGGAACAAATGACAGAGGATGACCAAACCACTGCCCAAAATCCCTCTGAGGACATCTAGAGCCCAGAGAGGAATAACTCTGGCATTCAAACGCTAGAAAAGGGGGAAAAGTTGGCGTTAAACGCCCATTCCTTGTCCAGTTCTGGCGTTCAAACGCCAGAAAAGGGTGGGAAGCTGGCGTTAAACGCCCATCTAGCACCCAATCCTGGCATTTAAATGCCAATGAGGGATCAGACACCTGCAAGTGCTGATGATAACCCCTCTAAGAAGGCTTCTCCAATCACCTCTGTAGGAAATAAACCTGCAGCAACTAAGGTTGAAGAATATAAAGCCAAGATGCCTTATCCTCAGAAACTTCGCCAAGCGGAACAGGATAAACAATTTGCCCGCTTTGCAGACTATCTCAGGACTCTTGAAATAAAGATTCCGTTTGCAGAGGCACTTGAGCAAATACCCTCTTATTCTAAGTTCATGAAAGAGATCTTAAGTCATAAGAAGGATTGGAGAGAAACTGAAAAAGTGTTTCTCACTGAAGAATGCAGTGCAGTCATTCTGAAAAGCTTACCAAAGAAGCTTCAAGATCCACGAAGCATTATGATACCATGCACATTAGAGGGTGCTTGTACCAAGACAGCCCTATGTGACCTTGGAGCAAGTATTAACCTAATACCTGCATCTACTATTAGAAAGCTTGGCTTGACTGAAGAAGTCAAACCAACCCGGATGTGTCTTCAACTTACTGATGGCTCCATTAAATATCCATCAGGCATCATTGAGGACATGATTGTCAAGGTTGGACCATTTGCCTTTTCCACTGATTTTGTAGTGCTGGAAATGGAGGAGCACAAGAGTACAACTCTCATTCTAGGAAGACCTTTCCTAGCAACTGGACGAACTCTTATTGATGTACAAAAAGGGGAAGTGACCCTGAGAGTCAATGAGGATGAGTTTAAGTTAAATGCTGTCAAAGCTATGCAGCATCGTGACGCATCAAATGACTGCATGAGCACTGATATTATTGACACTTTGGTGGAAGAGATCAATATGACTGAGAGTCTTGAATCAGAGCTAGAGGACATCTTTAAAGATGTTCAGCCCGGTCTGGAGGAACCGGAGGAGATAAAAGAACCTCTAAAAATCCCTCAGGAAGAGGAGAAACCTCCTAAACCTGAGCTCAAACCATTACCACCATTCCTGAAATATGTATTTCTGGGAGAAGATGATACTTTTCCAGTGATTATAAGCTCTGCTTTAAATCCACAGGAAGAGAAAGCACTAATTCAAGTGCTAAAGACACACAAGACAGCTCTTGGGTGATCCATAAGTGATCTTAAGGGCATTAGCCCAGCAAGATGTATGCACAAAATCCTACTGGAGGATGATGCTAAGCCAGTGGTTCAACCACAGAGGCGGCTAAATCCAGCCATGAAGGAAGTGGTGCAGAAAGAGGTCACTAAGTTACTAGAGGCTGGGATTATTTATCCTATTTCTGATAGCCCCTGGGTGAGTCCTGTCCAAGTTGTCCCCAAGAAGCGAGGCATGACAGTGGTTCATAATGAAAAGAATAAACTGGTTCCCACAAGACAGTTACAGGGTGGCGTATGTGTATTGATTACAGAAGGCTCAATACAGCCACCAGAAAGGATCATTTTCCTTTACCATTCATAGACCAAATTCTAGAAAGACTAGCAGGTCATGAATACTACTACTTTTTGGATGGCTATTCAGGCTACAACCAAATTGCAGTGGATCCTCAAGACCAAGAGAAAACAGCATTCACATGTCCATCTGGAGTATTTTCATACTGAAGAATGCCATTTGGTCTCTGCAATGCACCTGCAACCTTTCAGAGGTGCATGCTCTCTATTTTCTCTAATATGGTAGAGAAGTTCCTGGAAGTCTTCATGGATGACTTCTCATTATTTGGAGACTCATTCAGGTCCTGTCTTGATCATCTAGCACTTGTCCTGAAAAGGTGCCAAGAAACTAACCTGGTCTTAAACTGGGAAAAATGTCACTTTATAGTGACTAAAGGAATTGTCCTTGGGCACAAAATTTCAAGCAAGAGAATAGAGGTAGATCAAGCCAAGGTAGAGGTAATTGAAAAATTACCAGCACCTGCCAATGTAAAGGCAATCAGAAGCTTTTTGGGGCATACAGGATTCTATAGGGGGTTCATAAAGGACTTTTCAAAAATTGCAAAACCTTTGAGTAACCTGCTAGCTGTTGACACGCCATTTGTGTTTGACACAGAGTGTCTGCAGACGTTTGAAATCCTAAAAGCCAAGCTGGTCACAGCACCAGTCATCTCTGCACCTGACTGGACATTACCATTCGAATTAATGTGTGATGCCAGTGACCATGCCATTGGTGCAGTGTTGGGACAAAGGCATAACAAGCTTCTGCACGTCATTTACTATGCTAGTCGTGTTCTAAATGACGCACAGAAGAATTACACAACCACAGAAAAAGAGCTTCTTGCAGTGGTTTATGCCATTGACAAGTTTAGATCCTATTTAGTAGGATCAAAAGTGATTGTGTGCACTGACCATGCTGCTCTTAAATATCTACTCACAAAGCAGGATTCAAAACCCAGGCTCATAAGATGGGTGTTGCTTCTGCAAGAGTTTGATATAGAAATAAGAGACAGAAAAGGGACAGAGAACCAGGTAGCTGATCACCTGTCCCGGTTAAAACCAGTGGCTGGGCGTCCCTCCCTTCCATTGAGATCTCTGAAACCTTTCCAGATGAGCAACTATTTGCCATTCAGGAGGCACCATGGTTTGCAGACATTGCAAATTATAAAGCTGTGAGGTTCATACCCCAGGAGTACAGCAGGATGCAAAAGAAAAAACTAATTTCTGATGCAAAGTACTACTTATGGGATGAACCATATCTCTTTAAGAGATGCGCTGACGGAATGATCCACAGATGCGTCCCTAGAGAGGAGGCACAGAAAATCCTGTGGCATTGTCATGGATCACAGTATGGAGGACATTTCGGAAGTGAGCGAACAGCCACTAAAGTCCTCCAACGTGGCTTCTATTGGCCTACTCTCTATAGAGATGCCCGAGAGTTTGTGCGTAACTATGACAGTTGCCAAAGAGCTGGTAACTTGCCTCATGGTTATGCCATGCCTCAACAAGGGATCTTAGAGATTGATTTGTTTGATGCATGGGGTATAGACTTCATGGGTCCTTTCCCACCATCATACTCAAACACTTACATTCTGGTAGCAGTAGACTACGTATCTAAATGGGTGGAAGCAATTGCCACACCCACTAATGATACCAAGACTGTGCTGAAGTTCCTCCAGAAACATATTTTCAGCAGATTTGGTGTTCCCAGAGTACTAATCAGTGATGGGGGAACCCATTTCTGCAATAAACAGCTTTACTCTGCTATGGTTCGATATGGAATTAGCCACAAAGTAGCAACTCCGTATCATCCACAGACAAATGGGCAGGCTGAAGTCTCTAATAGAGAACTAAAGAGAATCCTGGAACGGACTGTAATTGCCCGTAGAAAGGATTGGGCAAGGAGCTTGGATGATGCTCTGTGGGCATACAGAATAGCATTCAAGACTCCTATAGGAACCTCTCCATACCAGCTTGTGTATGGCAAGGCTTGTCATTTGCCCGTGGAACTGGAACATAAAGCCTACTGGGCAACCAGATTCCTAAACATGGATGCTAAGTTAGCCTGGATGTGAAAAGATTGCGCCAGCTAAATGAGCTGGAAGAGTTCAGACTCAATGCTTTTGAAAATGCAAAAATTTATAAGGAAAAAGCAAAAAGGTGGCATGACAAGAAATTGTCATCCAGAGTCTTCGAGCCAGGACAAAAAGTTCTACTATTCAACTCTAAGCTCAGATTATTCCATGGGAAATTAAAATCCCGGTGGAAGGGACCATATGTGATTACAGGAGTGTTACCATATGGATATGTTGAGCTTCGAGATATTGATTCTGACAAAAAGTTCATTGTCAATAGACAGAGAATCAAACATTATCTTGAAAGCAATTTTGAGCAAGAATGCTCAAAACTGAGGCTTGAATGAAGCTCAGTAAAGGTCCAGCTAAAGACAATAAAGAAGCGCTTGCTGGGAGGCAACCCAGCCATTAGCAAGTTATTTATTTTAAATTAATACTTGTAGAGGCTTGATATACATTTTCATCAAAGGTTAATCATCAAAAATGAAGGAATTCATAGAGTTACAGAAGGATTCAGTGCAAAAAGCAGAGAAAAGGAGCTTGCTGGCAAAAAAATGCCAGTAAGGGGCATTTTGGGCATTAAACGCCAAAATGGGTATCATTCTGGGCGTTTAACGCCAGTAAAGGTACCATTTTGGGCGTTAAATGCCAGAATGGGTACCATTCTGGGTGTTTAATGCCAGAATTGTAGTATCCTGGGCGTTCAACAAAATGCCCAGTGATAAAGGAGTTTCTGGCGTTTAACGCCAGCCAGGATACCTGGCTGGGCATTAAACGCCCATAATGGCCAACAACTGGGCGTTAAATGCCAGAATGGATACCATTCTGGGCGTTTAACGCCAGAAAGGCAAGGGGAGGAGATTTTGTTTCCAACCTTAAATTTTTTCAAATTTTCATATTTTGACTCATAATTTTCTGCATAAACATGTTTCAAACTTTCATCATTCACCCTCAATTTTCATCATTCATTAATTTTCTAAATTATTTTTCAAATTTCTTTCAAATCCTTTCCAAATCTTCTTCAAAAACTCAAATATCTTCTCAAATTCTTACCATATCTTTTCATATCTCTCTCAAATTTTTAGAAAGCCATCCCCTCCTCCTATAAAATTAGTTTCGGCCATCCCCTTCTCTACACCATTCGAATTTACCTCTTCTCCTCTCTCTCCCCTCTCCTTTCTTTTGCTTGAGGGCAAGCAAACCTTTAAGTTTGGTGTGCTTTTCCATGATCACTGAGCTAAGACTCATCAAGATCATGGCACCTAAGGGAAAACAAACCAAATCAAGAGGCAAGAAAGAGAATACTCCAAAGAGTCTTTGGAATTAAGAGAGGTTCCTAACCAAAGAACATGCAGACCATTACTACAAAATAACGGGTCTGAGGTCAGTGATCCTGGAAGTTAAATTCAATCTGAAAGAAGATGAATATCCAGAGATCCAAGAGCAAATTCGAAACAGAGGATGGGAAATTCTAGCCAATCTTGAGACAAAGGTTGGAAGAAACATGGTTCAGGAATTCTACTCAAATCTGTGGCTGACAGATAAGCAGAGAATGACTGAAACCGCCTTTCATACCTACAGAACCGTGGTCAGAGGAAGAATTATTTACTTCCATCTGGACAAAATAAGAGAGGTCTTCAAACTACCTCAACTACAAGATGATCCTGAATCCTTTAATAGGAGAATGGTGAGAGTATATAAGGGGTTAGATCAAGTTCTAGAGGACAAAAGCCTCCCTGGAACTAAGTGGATAACGAATTCCAAAGGTGTCCCAAACCAACTCAAGAAAGGAGATCTCAAACCAGTTGCAAGAGGCTGGCTGGACTTCATTGGTCATTATATATTGCCTACTAGCAACCTCTCTGAGGTCACTGTCAAAAGAGCAGTGATGATTCATTGTATTATGCTTGGAAAAGAAGTGGAGATTCATCATCTGATTTCTTGTGAGATTTACACAATTGCAAACAAGAACTCCACTGAAGCCAAACTTGCCTACCCAAGCATAATTTCTCTGCTATGTAAAGATGCTGGGGTGAGGATGGGAGTAGATGAATTCATCCCAATTGAACACCCAATCACCAAGAAGTCAATGGAAGGACAAGTGCAAGACAACTCCATCAAAAAGAGGGCGCAGGAGTTCCTCCCAGAAATTCCTAAAATTGACTACTGGACCCGCTTAGAAGCATCTGTTACCAAGTTGCAGGAAGCTATGGAACAACTTAAGGAAGAACAGCAGAATCAAAACTGCATGCTCTGCAAGCTGCTGAAGGAACAGGAGAAGCAGGGGCGTGAGCTACAGGAGCTGAAGCGCCAGAAGCTCTCCCTTGAAGGACCAAGCACCCCATAGATTGAGGGAGCATCCACTTCTCAAAATCAAGGTTTTTGAGTCCTAACTCTATGATAACCTTTATTATTAAGAGTCTATTTTAAGAGTCATTTATTTTTTTTCTGCTTTTAATTTTCTGTCTTCTATTATTACGGGTCTGCCTTTATATTTATTTTTGAGTCTCAATTTCATTCTATAATCAATAAAATTAAAGTTTATGTCTTAAAGTTATGAATGTCCTATGAATCCATCACCTTTCTTAAAAGGAAAATGTTCTTAATTAAAAAAGAAAAAGAAGTACATGAATTTTGAATTTTAAAACAGTTTAATTATTTTGATGTGGTGGCAATACTATTGTCTTTCTGAATGAATGCTTGAACAGTGCATATTTTTGAATTTGATTGTTTATGAATGTTAAAATTGTTGGCTCTTGAAAGAATGAAAGAAAAAGGAGAAATGTTATTTGATAATCTGAAAAATCATAAAATTGATTCTTGAAGCAAGAAAAAGCAGTGAATAGAAAGCTTGCAAAAAAAAAAGAGAGAGAGAAAAGCAAGCAGAAAAAGCCAATACCCCTTTAAACCAAAAGGCAAGGGTGATAAAAAAGGATCCAAGGCTTTGAGCATCAGTGGATAGGAGGGCCCACAGGAATAAAATCCTGGCCTAAGCGGCAAAACCAAGCTGTCCCTAACCACGTGCTTGTGGCATGAAGGTGTCAAGTGAAAACTTGAGACTGAGCAGTTAAAGTCGTGGTCCAAAGCAAAAAGAGTGTACTTAAGAGCTCTGGACACCTCTAATTGGGGACTCTAGCAAAGCTGAGTCACAATTTGAAAAGGTTCACCCAGTTATGTGTCTGTGGCATTTATGTATCCGGTAGTAATACTGAAAAACAAAGTGCTTAGGGTCACGGCCAAGACTCATAAAGTAGCTGTGTTCAAGAATCAACATACTTAACTTGGAGAATCAATAACACTATCTGTGTTAAGAGGCAAAAAGCTAAAAGCCCCGCTCATCTAATTAATACTGATCTTCATAGATGTTTTTGGAATTCATTGTATATTTTCTTATTTTTATCCTATTTGATTTTTAGTTGCTTGGGGACAAGCAACAATTTAAGTTTGGTGTTGTGATGAGCGGATAATTTATACGCTTTTTGGCTTTGTTTTTAGTATGTTTTTAGTACATTTTAGTTAGTTTTTATTATGTTTTTATTAGTTTTTAAATAAAAATCACTTTTCTGGGCTTTACTATGAGTTTGTGTATTTTTCTGTGATTTCAAGTATTTTCTGGCTGAAATTGAGGGACCTGAGCAAAAACCTGATTCAGAGGTTGAAAAAGGACTGCAGATGCTGTTGGATTCTGACATCCCTGCACTCGAAGTGGATTTTCTGGAGCTACAGAAACCCAATTGGTGCGCTCTCAATTGCGTTGGACAGTTGACATCCTGGGCTTTCCAGCAATGTTTAATAGTCAATATTTTGCCCGAGATTTGATGGCCCAAACAGGCGTTCTAAGTCAGCTCAAGAATTCTGGCGTTTAACTCCAGAACTGGCACAAAAACTGGAGTTAAACGTCCAAACTGGCATAAAAGCTGGCATTTAACTCCAAGAAATATCTCTACACATGAAAGCTTCAATGCTCAGCCCAAGCACACACCAAGTGGGCTCCGGAAGTGTAATTTTACAATAAACACCCTAGCTTACTCATTTTCTGTAACCCTAGGTCACTAGTTTACTATAAATACTACTTTCAGTGATTCATATTGTACCTCATGACATTATACACGTTTCATATTGTATCTTCTACGGCATGAGTCTCTAAACCCCATTGTTGGGGGTGAGGAGCTCTGCTGTTCTTCATGAATTAATGCAATTACTACTGTTTTCCTTTCTATTACGCTTGCTTCCATTCTAAGATATTCATTTGCACTTCAACTTGATGAATCTGATGATTCGTGACACTCATCATCATTCTCACCTATGAACGCATGTCTGACAACCACCTCCGTTCTACCTTAGATTGAATGCATATCTCTTAGCCTCATGATTCAAATCAGAGTCTTCGTGGTATAAGCTAGAATCATTGGCGGTCATTCTTGAGATCCGAAACGTCTAAACCTTGTCTGTGGTATTCTGAGTAGGATCTGGGAAGGGATGACTGTGACGAGCTTCAAACTCGCGAGTGTTGGGCGTAGTGACAGACGCAAAAGGATCAATGGATCCTATTCCGACATGATCGAGAACGGACAGATGATTAGCCGTGCGGTGACAGCGCATTTGGAACATTTTCACTGAGAGGATGGGATGTAGCCATTGACAACGGTGATGCCCAACATGCTTGCCATGGAAGGAGTCTTGCGTGCATGAAGAAGAAGACAGTAGGAAAGCAGAGGTTCAGAAGACAAAGCATCTCCAAAGCCTCAACCTATTCTTCATTACTGCATAACAAGTATTTATTTCATGTTCTTTTACTTTTTACAATTAAATATGAGAATTACTGATATCCTGACTAAGAATTACAAGATAACCATAGCTTGCTTCAAGCCGACAATCTCCGTGGGATCAACCCTTACTCACGTAAGGTATTACTTGGACGACCCAGTGCACTTACTGGTTAGTTGTGCGGAGTTACAAAAGTGTGATTGTAATTTTGTGCACTAGGCAGCTCTTGGTTGTGCCATTTGGAGTGAAAGAGGAGGGTTTGAAGGTTGAAGAAAAGTTGAAGTAAGAAGCAAAGAAGGAGAGCAAAGCAAGGGGTTCGCTCCACAACATCAAACTTAGGACTTGATTGTACCTAATCAAGTAAAAGAGAATAGTGAAGAAAAGAGTAGATGGAGTGGAGAGGGTGTTTTGGATGTGAAGTTGTGTTTTGAAGTGTGGGAGGGTGGGAAAGTGAGTGGCTTTTATAGGGACGAGAAGGGGAATCTGGAAGGTGGGTGGGAAGTAAAAAGCAATTGAATGTTTTCCCACTTTTGTAAGATGCAATTGAATGTTTTCCCGCTTTTAAGCGTATGGAGATGCTTTTGTTCCTCCTGAACCTCTGCTTTCCTACTGCTGTCATCCAATCATTCATACTCCTTTCCATGGCAAGTTGTATGTTGGGCATCACCGTTGTCAATGGCTACTTCCCGTCCTCTTAGTGAAAATGGTCCAAATGCGCTGTCACCGCACGGCTAATCATCTGTCGGTTCTCGATCATGTTGGAATAGGATCCAGTGATCCTTTTGCGTCTGTCACTATGCCCAACACTCGCAAGTTTGAAGCTCATCACAGTCATCCCTCCCATATCCTACTCGGAATACCACAGACAAGGTTTAGAATTTTCGGATCTCAAGAATGGCCGCCAATAATTCTAGCTTATACCATGAAGACTCTGATCTTTTGGAATGGAGGCTAAGAGATAAACGCTCAATCCAAGGTAGAACGGAAGTGGTTGTCAGGCACGCGTTCATAGGTTGAGAATAGTGATGAGTGTCATGGATCATCATATTCATCATGTTGAAGTACAAGTGAATATTTTAGAATAGGAATAAGCTTGAATTGAATAAGAAAACAATAGTACTTTGCATTAATTCATGAGGAACAGCAGAGCTCCACACCTTAATCTATGGTGTGTAGAAACTCTACCGTTGAAAATACATAAGTGATGAAGGTCCAGGCATGGCCGTGAGGCCAGCCTCCATTGTCTAAGGACTAAACGTTCCAAAGATCTAAAAATGATCCAAAGATTGTGAAATAAATCAATAAAAGTAGTTTTTATACTAAACTAGTAGCTAGGGTTACAGAAATAAGTAGATGATGCAGAAAATCCACTTTCGGGCCCACTTGGTGTGTGCTTGGGCTGAGCATTGAGCTTTCATGTGTAAAGACTCATTTTGGAGTTAAACGCCAGGTTGTAGCTTGTTTTTGGCGTTTAACTCAGATTTGCAACCTGTTTCTGGTGTTTAACTCCAGAATAGGGTAGGAAGTTGCCGTTTGAATGCCAGTTTGCGTCATCTAAACTCGAGAAAAGTATGGACTATTATATATTTCTGGAAAGCCCTAGATGTCTACTTTCCAACGCAATTGAGAGCGCGCCAATTTGATTTTTATAACACTAGAAAATCCATTTCGAGTGCAGGGAGGTCAGAATCCAACAGCATCTGCAGTCCTTCTTCAGCCTCTGAATCAGATTTTTGCTCAAGTCCCTCAATTTCAGCCAGAAATTACCTGAAATAACAAAAAAATACACAAACTCATAGTAAAGTCTAGAAATGTGATTTTTATTTAAAAACTAATAAAAATATACTAAAAACTAACTAAATCATACTAAAAACTTTGTAAAAAGAATGCCAAAAAGCGTATAAATTATCCGCTCATCACAACACCAAACTTAAATTGTTGCTTGTTCCCAAGCAACTGAAAATCAAATAGGATAAAAAGAAGAGAATATACTATAAATTCCAAAATATCAATGAAACTTAGCTCCAATTAGATGAGCAGGACTAGTAGCTTTTTGCCTCTGAACAGTTTTGGCATCTCACTTTATCCTTTGAAGTTTAGAATGATTGGCATCTATAGGAACTCATAATTCAGATAGTGTTATTGATTCTCCTAGTTTAGTATGTTGATTCTTGAACACAGATACTTTATGAGTCTTGGCCGTGGCCCTAAGCACTTTGTTTTCCAGCATTACCACCGGATACATAAATGCCACAAACACATAACTAGGTGAACCTTTTTTCAGATTGTGACTCAGTTTTGCCAAAGTCCCCAATTAGAGGTGTCCAGAGTTCTTAAGCACACTCTTTTTTTTTGCTTTGGATCACAACTTTAACCGCTCAGTCTCAAGCTTTTGGCTTGACACCTTCACGCCACAAGCACATGGTTAGGGATAGCTTGGTTTAGCCGCTTAGGACAGGATTTTATTTCTTTGGGCCCTCCTATCCATTGGTGCTCAAAGCCTTAGATCCTTTTTACCCTTCCTTTTGGTTTAAAGGGTTATTGGCTTTTTCTTCTTGCTTTTTCTTTTCTTTCTCTTTTTTTTTGCCATTTTTTTCACAAGCCTTGTTATTCACTTCTTTTTCTTGCTTGAAGAATCAAATTTATGATTTTTCAGATTATCAATAACATTTCTCCTTTTTCATTATTCTTTCAAGAGCCAACAATTTTAACATTCATAAACAACAAATTCAAAAGACATATGCACTGTTCAAGCATTCATTCAGAAAGCAGAAAGTGTTGCCACGACATCAAAATAATTAAACTAAGCTCAAGGATGAATTCGAAATCATGTACTTCTTGTTCTTTTGTTTTTAGAACATTTTTCATTTAAGAGAGGTGATGGATTCATAAGAAATTCATAGCTTTAAAATATAGACACTTAGACACTAGTGATCATGTAGTAAAGACACAAACATAAATAAAACATAAGGCTCAAAAACCAAAAAATAGAAAAATAAGAACAAGGAGATTAAGGAACGGGTCCACCTTAGTGAGGGTGGCGTCTTCTTCCTCTTGAAGAACCAATGGTGTTCTTGAGCTCCTTTATGTCTCTTCCTTGCCTTTGTTGCTCCTCCCTCATAGCTCTTTGATCTTCTCTAATCTCATGGAGAATGATGGAGTGCTCTTGGTGCTCCATCCTTAGTTGTCCCATGTTGGAACTTAGTTCTCCTAGGGAGGTGTTGATTTGCTCCGAATAGTTTTGTGGAGGAAAGTGCATCTCTTGAGGCATCTCAGGGATTTCATGATGAGGAATTTCATCATGCTCTTGTTGAGGTCCATGATCTCTTGTTTGTTCCATCCTTTTTTTAGTGATGGACTTGTCCTCATCAATGAGGATGTCTCCCTCTATGTCCATCCTTTTCTTTAATGTCAATAGCTTGACAGTGAGCTCTCATGGAGCCTCACAGATAATCAGAGCAGGGTTGGGGCCTCTCAACACCAAACTTAGAGTTTGGTTGTGGCCTCCCAACACCGAACTTAGAGATTGAATGTGGGGGTTTTGTTTGACTCTGTATTGAGAGAAGCTTTTCATGCTTCCTCTCCATGGTTACAGAAGGAGAACCTTGAGTCTTGAATACAAGGTAGTCCTCATTCAACTGAAGGACCAACTCTCCTCTGTCAACATCAATCACAGCTTTTGCTGTGGCTAGGAAGGGTCTGCCCAGGATGATGGATTCATCCTCATCCTTCCCAGTGTCTAGGATTATGAAATCAGCAGGGATGTAAAGGCCTTCAACCTTTACTAGCACGTTCTCTACTAGTCCATAAGCCTGTTTCATTGATTTGTCTGCCATCTCTAGTGAGATTCTTGTAGCTTGTACCTCAAAGATTCCTAATTTCTCTATTACAGAGAGTGGCATGAGGTTTATCCCTAACCCGAGGTCACACAGAGCCTTCTTAAAGGTCGTGCTGCCTATGGTACAAGGTATGAAGAATTTTTCGGGATCCGGTTTCTTCTGAGGTAATGTCTGCCTTATTAATGCATTCATTTCATTGGTGAACAAAGGGGGTTCATCCTCCCAAGTCTCATTACCAAATAACTTGGCATTCAGCTTCATGATTGCTCCTAGATATTTAGCAACTTGCTCTTCAGTGATGTCTTCATCCTCTTTAGAGGAAGAATATTCATTAGAGCTCATGAGTGGCAGAAGGAAGTTCAGTGGAATCACTATGGTCTCTGTATGAGCCTCAGATTCCTTTGGTTCCTCAAAGAGAAATTTCTTTTTGTCTAGAGGACGTCCCATGAGGCTTTTCTTGTAACGACCCAATTTTCAATATGTCTAGATCATACTGGAAACTGAGCGCTACCAATTTGTCTTCCTAATTATTATCTATTATTTATGATATGAGCCTGATTCGTTGTTAAAAATGTAGTTAATTTGCAGGGTATATTTTTTTTTAAAACATTTGGATTAATAGACAGAATCATTCATAATCAATTCACAACTGATAACAAATAAAACAGTTATAAACAACCACACATAAATACATCACAAGCAGTCAACAACATCCAATGATCCAACTTTTATTTAAGTATAGACTTTTAGTTAGAACACCCCTAGATATAGATAGATAATAACTATATACATATATATACATACAACATCCCAGGTCCTGACCTGTTGAAGAGGTCCCTAAGCTGGCACCTAGGCTAGCCTAGACTTTATACTCACCTAGTCCCTCTAAACTACTAAAGCGAGGGAAAGTACGTTCTAAGTCTTCCCAACTCAAGTCAGGTGGAACGTCATCAAAAGATAGAACATCATCTGCTACTCCTCTGCACGATCAGACTTTTCCACAGGACGTCTCTCTGGTACCTTATGAAGTAGCCACACAACAGGAATCTCGTACACAGAATTTAGGTTAAAGTGCGCATACAAACGGGGTGCAGACGTTGGCTGGTCTCACAATATATACATATAAACAGAAACGGAGTTCACTATAGACTCAGAAGACTACCTAGAGCAGAAACCTTTTTTGCGTACGATCGTCAGCAAATTACAGAAGGGAACTCATGCTTCCATCTGAGGGGGGAAGGGAGAGAGAAGGGGTAAGAACTGGGGAGTTCTTAGTAGGGTCGGGGTTATTAGTTACGTTCATTAATTCTATGTTGTTTAGCAGACATATAGCAGAATACCGAGAAGCAGTAGACAGAAGAAACAGATAAATAGAGAAAATAGAAAGCAACACACAAACAAAAGAATACAAGAAAACAAAACACAGACACAGAAAATAGAATGAAAACAAAGAAAGCCTACATTCAAACAACAATCATAACAGAGGAAATGCGCAACCAAGTATGATGCATGTCTGTCCTATGCAGGCCATGAGCTCACGTGTTGGTTTACACCCTGCAGCCCGACATAACCTAGAAACAAGTCCTAGATATGGCTTTATCTCTGTAGGTGAACTTCAACCTACAGAAACAACACTCCCATAAGTGAACTTCGGCTTACAGGAATAGTCTAATCACAATACAACAACTTTCTGTAGGTGAACTTCGGCCTATAGAAATAACACCTCTGTAAGTGAACTTCGGCTTACAGAAATAGTCTAATTACAGCACAACAATTTTCTGTAGGTGAACTTCGGCCTACAGAAATAGCACCTCTGTAAGTGAACTTCGGCTTACAGAAATGGCGCCCCTGTAAGTGAACTTCGGCTTACAGGTATTACAACTCTCTGTAGGTGAACTTCGGCCTACAGGAGCAACACCCTGAGATACACAATTGATATTCACTGCAGGTGAACTTCGGCCTACAGGAATAACAACTCACTGTAGGTGAACTTGGGCCTACAGGACCTCTAGGGCCAATGGAAAAGCAGCAGATGAACAAACAACGGAACATAATGCCACAAGGCTTAACTCTTTATTCTTATACTCTTCTCCTCTTTTCTCTTTGTTATATTACTCTTTTCTCATTATCATCATTCATTATCATTCTCATTATTCATCATCACTTTCACATTCTTATGCAGTACTTCTTTCTTTCTCTGTTCAATCATACTATACAAACTTTACAGCTTTTACTTTTACAGCATCTTAACTCAAACCATTTCTCTTTATCAGATTGCTCTTTTCTCTATATCCCTTTATTCTACTCTGGTTACTCTTTTCTCTGTATCTCTTTACTTTTCTCTGGTTACTCTGTTCTTTGTGTTTCTCTACTATGCTCTGATTTTTCTGTTTAACGTATGTATTTAAAGCTTATGTAAATTTCGGTATGAATAGTTAGCCTATCCCAAGTATAGGTTCATTAAGTCTATACTGAAACAGTTTAACTTTTCATATAATACCTAACCCTATTCGCAATTCCAGGACTAACTATGTTGCCCTAGTTCGTTCACTAGTCTCTGTCTGTTTTTCTGTCATTAAAACTTTACAGACTTTTTCTTCGATTTTTATCTTTTCTTTAACTTTATATCTTTCCTTTATCTTTGCCTCACTAATATGTTTTTACCACTCCCTAAGTGTTTTATGAAGGTAATTATGAGATTCTGCGCTTAAAGTTGTCTTTCTAAAGCTTTTACAGAAAACTGCCTTTTCCGCATTATTTATTATTTTATCATTAAATTTTCAAAAATTAACTTACGTTTACTTTTAACCTTTAAAATTCACTTTTTACCACCCGTAACTTTTAATATTTCTACTTTTACCACCCTAACTTTCAGAAATTATCAAACAACCCCTTAAACACCAAAAATTTTACTTCCTTGCCCTTTTTAAGATCTAAGGCCTGTTCTTCATTGTTCTTCATCACACTCAAAGTGTTCTTCATGTTCTTCATAAATTCTTCAGATTCTTTCTCTGTTTTTACCCGTTTTCCAGTTTTTTCAACAACCGATTTTTACTATAATTCATAATAAAATAGCAGCCACTAAAACCCCATCTTTTCTACATGATTTTAACACAAATTGAACCTCAATTTAAGCTTATGGTTTCCTTTTTCCAGCTGCCCAAGAACATGAACTTTATAGCTTGAATTTCATCAAATTTCATCAAAATTTCACCAAATTTTCACCAAGAATCAATCATATATGCAACCAATTTTTAGCACAGCCAATTTATACAACATTCACACAACTCAAACACAAATAATCAAGATTAATTTTGTGACACCCTACCTAGTTTTGCTGCTCCTAATTCAATTAAACTTTCAGGTGGTCCTTAAGCACTTTTTCCTCCTAAATCACATCAAGAAAACACATATTTAACCATGTTTCCTTGAAACCGAATCAAAAGAGAGATGGTGCAGCCAACTCACCTTGATTCCAACCTTGATAATTCATATGATCATGTAGAGAAAGAAGAGAGGATCATTTTGGTCGGATTGGAATTTTGATTTGAGTTTTAGTTCAGCAGAAATCAAGCTTTGAAGATTTGGAACTAAGAACTTTTCTCTCTACCTATTTTCGGCCACAAAGTGAAAATGAGCCAGCCTTGGGGGTTTTGGGGGTGTAGGGTGAGTTGTGATTGGTTGGCTTGGAGGTGGATTAAAATAATATTAAAATATCTCTAGTGTACAACTACTAAAACTAGGTGTATCGGAACACTCGTAAAAACATCTCTAAAAATTATTTTCTGAGCTACTAGCATAAATGACACTAGTAACATATTTATTATGAGAATAGAACATGTATGATGAGGCCTTAGCATTGCTAAAGTCATCAGAGAGTGGTGGTGCTAAGCTGCACCAGTAAATCGTAAATCCGGTTAAACCGATTTTCTGTTTTTAACTAAAATAGACCAGGTAACCTTATAATATCATTCAAGAATTTTCTAATACTAATATAATTATAATATTATACTATTATCTCTCTCCTCTCATGATTCGAGTCCGGTTCATCAAACAGAGACTATTTACGAAAATCAGAATCAAAACTGCCAACCGATACGGTTCAAAAACTAGGTTCTTCGTGACTGTGTTATCGAGCTTGCCTCGGAAGAGGTTCTAGCTTAAGGATGACATAATGACAATGAGGATTGAGATACTTGTTGATATAGAAGAGGTGTTCCCCTTACTAATCTTCTGGCAAAATCTGTGCCTTCGGAAAAGATCTCGCATACTCAAAAATCAGGGTTGTTACATTTCTCACTGGGACTCACGTCCTCCTCACTCTCTCCAGGTTCGGCCATGTTGGTCATGGTTATGGCCTTTGCACTCTCTTGGGGTTTTCTTCTGTATTGCTTGGGAGAGTACTGGGAGGAGTTTCAGTAAACTTCTTACTCAGCTGACCCACCTGTGCCTCCAAATTTCTAATGGAGGAACTTGTTTCATTCATGAAACTTAGTGTGGTCTTGGATAGATCAGAGACTATGGTTGCCAGGCCATGATGGCTCTATTCAGAATTCTCTGTCTGTTGTTGAGAAGATGATGGAAAAGTCTTTCTATTGCTAAACCTATTTCTTTCACCATTATTATTATTAAAGCCCTGATTAGGCTTTTGTTGATCTTTCCATGAGAAATTTAGGTGATTTCTCCATGAAGGATTATAGGTGTTTCCATAGGGTTCTCCCATGTAATTCACCTCTGCCATTGCAGAGTTTTCAGGATCATAAGCTTCTTCTTCAGAAGATGCTTCTTTAGTACTGTTGGATGCAGCTTGCAATCCATTCAGACTCTGAGAAATCATATTGACTTGCTGAGTCAATATTTTGTTCTGAGCCAATATGGCATTCAGAGTATCAATTTTAAGGACTCCCTTCTTCTGGGGCGTCCCATTGTTCACAGGATTACTTTCAGAGGTGTACATGAACTGGTTATTTGTAACCATTTCAATGAGTTCCTGAGCTTCTGCAGGGGTTTTCACGTGAAGAGATCCTCCTGCAGAATGGTCCAATGACATTTTTGACAACTCAGACAGACCATCATAGAATATACTTATGATGCTCCATTCTGGAAGCATGTCAATCAGACACCTTTTGATCAATTGCTTGTATCTTTCCCAGGCATCATAGAGGGATTCTCCTTCCTTCTGTCTGAAAGTTTAGATTTCCACTCTAAGCTTGCTCATCTTTTGAGGTGGAAAGAATTTGGCCAGAAAAGCACTGACCAGCTTATCCCAAGAGTTCAGGCTATCCTTAGGTTGTGAATCCAATCATGTTCTAGCTCTGTCTCTTACAGCAAAAGGGAAGAGTAGAAGCCTCTAGACCTCGGGATCAACTCCATTGGTCTTGACGGTGTCATAGATTTGCAAGAATTCAGCTAAAAACTGATGAGGATCTTCCATTAGAAGTCTATGAAACTTGCAATTCTGCTGCATTAGAGAAACTAATTGAGGCTTAAGCTCAAAGTTGTTTGCTCCAATTGCAGGAAGTGAGATGCTTCTTCCATAGAAGTTAGAAGAGGGTGCAATAAAGTCACCAAACATCTTCCTTGCATCTCCACCATTGTTATTGGGTTCGGCCATGTCTCCTTCTTTTTTGAAAATTTCTGTCAGGTCTTCTCCAGAGGGTTGTGCTTTAGCTTCTCTTAGTTTCCTCTTAAGAGTCCTTTGAGGTTCAGGATCAGCTTCAATAAGAATGTCTTTATCCCTGTTCCTGCTCATATGAAAAAGAAGAGAACAAAAAAGAAAATATGGAATCCTCTATGTCACAGTATAGAGATTCCTTATGTGAGTATAAGAAGAGAAGAATAAAAGATGGAGAAGAGAAAAACTCGAGCACAGAGAAGAAGATGGGGTTCGAATTATGAGAGAAGTGTTAGTAGATAAATAAATAAACAGAAGGAGATGAGAGAGGGGGAGAGAATTCGAATTTAATTTAAAACAAAAGGAGAATTATGTTTGTTTTTATTTTAATTTTAAAATGTAGTTAGTATTCGAAAATTAAGAAGGAAAATAAAATTGAATTGAAATTTAAAACAATTAGTTAATGAAAAGAAATTTTTGAAAAAGAGGTTAGTAATTTTCGAAAATAAGAGAGAGAAAAGTAGTTAGGTGGTTTTGAAAAAGATAAAAATAGTAAAACAAACAAAAACTTAAGAAGTTAATTGAAAAATATTTGAAAATCAATTTTGAAAAGATAAGAAGTTAGAAAAGATTTTGAAATTGATTTTGAAAAAGATATGATTGAAAATCATTTTGAAAAAAAAGATTTGAAAAGGAAATTTAAAAAGATTTGATGTTTAAAATCAAAGTTGAATACTTGACTAACAAGAAACTAAAAGATATGATTCTAAAATTTAAAGATTGAACCTTTCTTAATAGGCAAGTAACAAACTTTAAAATTTTTGAATCAATCACATTAATTGTTAGTGAAGATTTCGAAAATATGAAACAAAATAAGAAAAAGATTTTTGAAAATCAATTTGAAAATTTTCAAAAATATGAAAGAACAAATGAAAAAGATTTGAAAAAGATAGAAATTTTAAATTAAAAATTTGATTTGACTCATAAGAAACAACTAAGTTTTGAAAAATTTTGAAGAAGTCAAATCAAATATTCGAAATTTATGAGAAAAAAAAGGGAAAGATATTTTTTTTATTTTTGAATTTTTAATGAAGAAAGAGAAAAATAATAAAAAGACTCAAAACAAGAAAATTATGAATCAAAACACACAATGCATGCAAGAACACTTTGAATGTCAAGATGAACACCAAGAACACTTTGAAGATCAGAATGAACATCAAGACTTATTTTTGAAAATTCTTTTTTAAGAAAAGAAAAACGTGCAAGATACCAAACTTAGAAATTGTCAAACTTTAGACACTAATAAATTGAAAATGCATATGAAAAATAAGAAAAGACACAAAACATAAAAAGCAAAGACCAAACATAGAAAATCATCAAGAACAACTTGAAGATTATGAAGGACACATGCATGAGTTTTCATTGAACAACTTAATGCAGAAAACCTACTTCCGGGCCCACTTGGTGTGTGCTTGGGCTGAGCATTGAGATTTCATGTGTAGAGACTCATTTTGGAGTTAAACGCTGGTGCACAGAAATTGTGATTACACTTTGATTATGTAAAATTCATTGCTCTTTCTTTCCCTAGCAGTGGCGCCAAAAACATGATGCCAATACCATGGTTCACAACTTCGCACAACTAACCAGCAAGTGCAACGGGTCGTCCAAGTAATACCTTACGTGAGTAAGGGTCAAATCCCACGGAGATTGTTGGTATGAAGCAAGCTATGGTCACCTTGTAAATCTCAGTCAGGCGGATATAAAATAATTATGGAGTTTTCGAAATTTAAATAATAAAAGAAGGATAGAAATACTTATGTAATTCATTGGTTAAAATTTCAGATAAGCGTGTAGAGATGCTTTCGTTCCTCTGAACCTCTGCTTTCCTGCTATCTTCATCCAATCAATCTTACTCCTTTCTATGGCTAGCTTTATGTAATGCATCACCATTGTCAATGGCTACTTTCGGTCTTCTCTCGGGAAAATGATCCAAATGTCCTGTCACGGCACGGCTAATCGTCTGGAGGCATCACCCTTGTCAATGGTTACATCCTATCCTCTCAGTGAAAATAGTCAACGCACCCTGTCACGGCACGGCTATTCATCTGTCGGTTCTCGATCATGCTGGAATAGGATTTACTATCCTTTTGCGTCTGTCACTACGCCCAGCAATCGCGAGTTTGAAGCTCGTCACAGTCATTCAATCATTGAATCCTACTCGGAATACCACAGACAAGGTTTAGACTTTTCGGATTCTCATGAATGCCGCCATCAATCTAGCTTATACCACGAAGATTCTGATTAAGAGATCTAAGAGACACTCATTCAATCGAAAGTAGAACGGAAGTGGTTGTCAGGCAGGCGTTCATGGGGAATGATGATGATTGTCACGTTCATCACATTCAGGTTGAAGTGCGAATGAATATCTTAGAAGTGGAATAAGTTGAATTGAATAGAAAACAGTAGTACTTTGCATTAATCTTTGAGGAACAGCAGAGCTCCGCACCTTAATCTATGGAGTGCAGAAACTTTACCGTTGAAAATACATAAGTGATAGGTCCAGGCATGGCCGAATGGCCAGCCCCCAAAACGAGATCACAGGATCACAAATACAATCCAGGATGTCTAATACAATAGTAAAAGGTCCTATTTATAATAAACTAGCTACTAGGGTTTACAGAAGTAAGTAATTGATGCATAAATCCACTTCCGGGGCCCACTTGGTGTGTGCTTGGGCTGAGCTTGAGTGTTTCACTTGTAGAGGTCATTAATAGAGTTGAACGCCAGTTTTGGTGCCAGTTTGGGCGTTGAACTCCACTTTGCAACTTATTTCTGGCGCTGGACGCCAGAATTGGGCAGAGAACTGGCGTTGAACGCCAGTTTGCGTCATCTAAACTTGGGCAAAGTATGGACTATTATATATTTCTGGAAGGCCCTGGATGTCTACTTTCCAACGCAATTGGAAGCACGCCATTTTGAGTTCTGTAGCTCCAGAAAATCCACTTTGAGTGCAGGGAGGTCAGAATCCAACAACATCAGCAGTCCTTCTTCAACCTCTGAATCTGGTTTTTGCTCAAGTCCCTCAATTTCAGCCAGAAAATACCTGAAATCACAGAAAAACATACAAACTCATAGTAAAGTCCAGAAATGTGAATTTAACATAAAAACTAATGAAAACATCCCTAAAAGTAACTAGATCCTACTAAAACCATACTAAAAACAATGCCAAAAAGCGTATAAATTATCCGCTCATCACAACACCAAACTTAAATTGTTGCTTGTCCCCAAGCAACTGAAAATCAAATAGGATAAAAAGAAGAGAATATACTATAAATTCCAAACTATCAATGAAACATAGCTCCAATCAAATGAGCGGGACTTATAGCTTTTTGCCTCTTGAATAGTTTTGGCATCTCACTTTATCCATTGAGGTTCAGAATGATTGGCATCTATAGGAACTCACAGTTCAGATAGTGTTATTGATTCTCCTAGTTCAGTATGATGATTCTTGAACACAGCTATTTTTTGAGTCTTGGCCGTGGCCCTAAGCACTTTGTTTTCCAATATTACCACCGGATACATAAATGCCACAGACATATAATTGGGTGAACCTTTTCAGATTGTGACTTAGCTTTGCTAAAGTCCCCAATTAGAGGTGTCCAGGGTTCTTAAGCACACTCTTTTTTTTGCTTTGGACCTTGACTTTAACCTCTCAGTCTCAAGTTTTCACTTGACACCTTCACGCCACAAGCACATGGTTAGGGACAGCTTGGTTTAGCCGCTTAGACCAGGATTTTATTCCTTTAGGCCCTCCTATCCACTGATGCTCAAAGCCTTGGGATCCTTTTTATTTGCTCTTGCCTTTTGGTTTTAAGGGTTATTGGCTTTTTGCTCTTGCCTCTTGGTTTAAAGAGCTTTTGGTTTTTTCTGCTTGCTTTTTCTTTTCCTTTCTATATATTTTTTTTTTGCCTATTTTTTTTTTCTCTGCAAGCTTTGTTCTTTGCTGCTTTTTCTTGCTTCAAGAATCATTTTTATGATTTTTCAGATTATCAAATAACATGTCTCCGAGTCATCATTCTTTCAAGAGCCAACATATTTAACATTCTTAAACAACAATTTCAAAAGACATATGCACTGTTCAAGCATACATTCAGAAAACAAGAAGCATTGTCACCACATCAATATAATTAGGCTAGGTTCAAGGATAAATTCGAAACTCATGTACTTCTTGTTCTTTTGAATTAAAACATTTTTCATTTAAGAGAGGTGAAGGATTCATAGGACATTCATAACTTTAAGACATAGTTACTAACTACTAATGATCATGTAATGAAGACACAAACATAGATAAGCACATAACATAGAAAACGAAAAAAAGAAGAAATAAGAACAAAGAATGAATCCACCTTAGTGATGGTGGCGTTTCCTTCTTGAGGAACCAATGATGTCCTTGAGCTCTTCTATGTCTCTTCCTTGTCTTTGTTGCTCCTCCCTCATTGCTTTTTGATCTTCTCTAATTTCATGAAGGATGACGAAGTGCTCTTGATGTTCCACCCTTAGTTGTCCCATGTTGGAACTTAATTCTCCTAGGGAGGTGTTGATTTACTCCCAATAGTTTTGTGGAGGAAAATGCATTTGAGGCATCTCCGGGATCTCATGTTGATGAGCTTCCTACGCCTCTTGAGCTCCATGAATGGGCTCTCTTGCTTGCTCCATCTTTTTCTTAGTGATGGGCTTGTCCTCTTTAATGAGGATATCTCCCTCTATGTCAATCCCAATTGAATTGCACAGGTGGCAAATGAGGTGAGGAAAGGCTAACCTTGCCATAGTGGAGGACTTGTCAGCCACCTTGTAGAGTTCTTGAGGTATAATCTCATGAACTTCCACCTCTTCTCCAATCATGATGCTTTGGATCATGATGGCCCGGTCTATAGTAACTTCAGACCGGTTGCTAGTGGGAATGATTGAGCATTGAATGAACTCCAACCATCCTCTAGCTACAGGCTTAAGGTCCAGTCTTCTTAGTTGAACCGGTTTGCCTTTTGAGTCAATTTTCCATTGAGCTCCTTCTACACATATGTCCATAAGGACTTGGTCCAACCTTTGATCAAAGTTAACTCTCCTTGTGTAGGGGCGTGTGTTCTCTTCCATGTTTGGCAAGTTGAACGCCAACCTCACATTTTACGGGCTAAAATCCAAGTATTTCCCCCGAACCATTGTAACATAGTTCTTTGGATCCGGGTTCTTACTTTGATCATGGTTCTTGGTGATCCATGAATTGGCATAGAACTCTTGAACCATTAGGATGCCGACTTGTTGGATGGGATTTGTTAGAACTTCCCAACCTCTTCTTTAAATTTCATATCGGATCTCCGGATACTCATTTCTTTTGAGTTTAAAAGGGACCTCAGGGATCACCTTCTTCTTGGCCACAACATCATAGAAGTGGTCTTGATGGGCTTTGGAGATAAACCTTTCCATCTCCCATGACTCGGAGGTGGAAGATTTTGTCTTCCCTTTTCCTTTTCTAGAGGATTCTCCGGTCTTAGGTGCCATCAATGGTAATGGAAAAACAAAAAGCTTATGCTTTTACCACACCAAACTTAGAAGTTTGCTCGCCCTTGAGCAAGAGATGAAAGAATAGATGAAGAGGAAGAAGAAATGGAGGAGAGGGAGAGGGGGTTGTGTTTCAGCCAAGAAGAGAAGAGAGGGTTGTGTTGTGTGAAAATGAGGAAGAATGGAGGGTTATATATAGGGATGGGAGGGTAACATCCAAAATTTTTAATATGAATTCCAGGAATCTTATGTTCTTTAGTCTAAAGCTCCAATCAAAGGGTCAGGCATGGCTTAATAGCCAGCCAAGCTTTTAGAATGGAATTACATCCATTGAGGTGATCAGTTGAAGACCAATCCCAAAGGAGTTTGGATATGGCTTTACAGCCAGCCAGGCTTCAACATGCTTCATGAAACACTAGAATTCATTCAGAAAAAATATATATTTTTGAAAACATTTTTATTTTTTTTTTTCGAAAACAAAGGAGAAATTTTTGAAAGAAAATTTTTGAAAAATTTTTGAAAACTTTTTGAAAAGAAAACGAAAAGAAAATTACCTAATTTGAGCAACAGGATGGACCGTCAGTTGTCCAAACTCGAACAATCCCCGGCAACGGCGCCAAAAACTTGGTGCGCAGAAATTGTGATTACACTTTGATTATGTAAAATTCATTGCTCTTTCTTTCCCTGGCAGTGGCACCAAAAACATGATGCCAATACCATGGTTCACAACTTCGCACAACTAACCAGCCAGTGCACTGGGTTGTCCAAGTAATACCTTACGTGAGTAAGGGTCGAATCCCACGGAGATTGTTGGTATGAAGCAAGCTATGGTCACCTTGTAAATCTCAGTCAGGTGGATATAAAATAATTATGGAGTTTTCGAAATTTAAATAATAAAAGAAAGATAGAAATACTTATGTAATTCATTGGTTAGAATTTCAGATAAGCGTGTAGAGATGCTTTCGTTCCTCTGAACCTCTGCTTTCCTGCTATCTTCATCCAATCAATCTTACTCCTTTCTATGGCTAGCTTTATGTAATGCATCACCATTGTCAATGGCTACTTTCGGTCTTCTCTCGGGAAAATGATCCAAATGCCCTGTCACGGCACGGCTAATCGTCTGGAGGCATCACCCTTGTCAATGGTTACATCCTATCCTCTCAGTGAAAATGGTCAACGCACCCTGTCACGGCACGGCTATTCATCTGTCGGTTCTCGATCATGCTGGAATAGGATTTACTATCCTTTTGCGTCTGTCACTACGCCCAGCAATCACGAGTTTGAAGCTCGTCACAGTCATTCAATCATTGAATCCTACTCGGAATACCACAGATAAGGTTTAGACTTTCCGGATTCTCATGAATGCCACCATCAATCTAGCTTATACCACGAAGATTCTGATTAAGAGATCTAAGAGACACTCATTCAATTGAAAGTAGAACGGAAGTGGTTATCAGGCACGCGTTCATGGGGAATGATGATGATTGTCACGTTCATCACATTCAGGTTGAAGTGCGAATGAATATCTTAGAAGTGGAATAAGTTGAATTGAATAGAAAACAGTAGTACTTTGCATTAATGTTTGAGGAACAGCAGAGCTCCGCACCTTAATTTATGGAGTGCAGAAACTCTACCGTTGAAAATACATAAGTGATAGGTCCAGGCATGGCCGAATGGCCAGCCCCCAAGACGAGATCACAGGATCACAAATACAATCCAGGATGTCTAATACAATAGTAAAAGGTCCTATTTATAATAAACTAGCTACTAGGGTTTACAGAAGTAAGTAATTGATGTATAAATCCACTTCCGGGGCCCACTTGGTGTGTGCTTGGGCTGAGCTTGAGTGTTACACGTGTAGAGGTCATTACTGGAGTTGAACGCCAGTTTTGGTACCAGTTTGGGCGTTGAACACCACTTTGCAACTTGTTTCTGGCGCTGGACGCCAGAATTGGGCAGAGAACTGGCGTTGAACGCCAGTTTTCGTCGTCTAAACTTGGGCAAAGTATAAACTATTATATATTGCTGGAAAGCCCTGGATGTCTACTTTCTAACGCAATTGGAAGCGCTCCATTTTGAGTTTTGTAGCTCCAGAAAATTCACTTTGAGTGCAGGGAGGTCAGAATCAAACAGCATCAGCAGTCCTTCTTCAACCTCTGAATCTGATTTTTGCTCAAGTCCCTCAATTTCAGCCAGAAAATACCTGAAATCACAGGAAAACACACAAACTCATAGTAAAGTCCAGAAATGTGAATTTAACATAAAAACTAATGAAAATATCACTAAAAGTAACTAGATCCTACTAAAATCATACTAAAAACAATGCCAAAAAGCGTATAAATTATCCGCTCATCAAACGCCAGGTTGTAGCCTAATTCTGGCGTTTAACTCTGATTTGCAACCTGTTTCTGGCGTTTAACTGAAGAATAGGGCAGGAAGTTGGCGTATGAACGCCAGTTTGCGTCATCTAAACTCGGACAAAGTATGGACTATTATATATTGCTGAAAAGCCCGGAAGGTCTACTTTCAAACGCAATTAAGAGAATCCATTTCGAGTGCAAGGAGGTCAAAATCCAACAACATCTGCAATCCTTCTTCAGCCTCTGAATCAGATTTTTGCTCAAGTCCCTCAATTTCAGCCAGAAATTACCTGAAATCACAGAAAAAAACACAAACTCATAGAAAATTCCAGAAATGTGATTTTTATTTAAAAACTAATAAAAATATACTAAAAACTAACTAAATCATACTAAAAACTATGTAAAAATAATGCCAAAAAGCGTATAAATTATCCGCTCATCACTTCCTCCACAACTTTTCCACTTCTTAGTGTGATGGCCTTGCATTCCCCTCTTGGGTTGGCCATGGCGTCACTAGGGTATGTATGTGTGGGCATTGGTATTTGTTTAGACAAGCCTCCTAGTTCTGCTTCCAGTTTTGAAATTGTTGCCCCTTGGTTCCTTATGTTGGACCTGAACTCCTCGTGGTTTGCATCTATCTTTTTTTCAGCCTGAATTTATTTCTCCAAAATAATGGAAATGGTCCCTGTAAGTTGTGCTGTCAGTTGTGCTATGGCGGCCTCCAATTTTGCAAAATTGCTGCTGATATCACATGGTTGCATGGTTGAGGACAATGTGTCTTGATAGTGGTTGTTGTGTAGTTGTTGAGTGGAGTGCTACGATACATTTTTGTGGATTGTGATAGGGTGTATTTTGTGAGTTGTGGTAGGGTCTGTTGTTGCCTGATTGATGGGTGGGGTTGTGGTTGTTGTATTGATTAGATTGGTATGGTTTCTGATCTTGGCTATGGTTTTGTTGGTTTCCCCATCCAAATTTTGGGTGGTTCTTCCATCCTCAGTTGTATGTCTTGGCATTGGGATCATATGGTGGTCTAGAGGGATTATTCACATAGTTAGTGATGAGTGGATAATTTATACCCTTTTTGGCATTAATTTTTACATAGTTTTTAGTATGTTTTAGTTACTTTTTATTATATTTTTATTAGTTTTTATTCAAAAATCACATTTCTGGACTTTACTATGAGTTTGTGTTTTTTTCTGTGATTTCAGGTATTTTCTGGTTGAAATTGAGGGACTTGAGCAAAAATCTGATTCAGAGGCTGAAAAAGGACAACAGATGCTGTTGGATTCTGACCCTCCTGCACTCGAAGTAGATTTTCTGGAGCTACAAAAGCCCAATTGGCACGCTCTCAATTTCGTTGAAAAGTAGACATCTTGGACTTTCTAGCAATATATAATAGTCCATACTTTGCCCGATATTTGATGGCCCAAACTAGCGTTCAAAGCCAGCCTAAAACATCTTGGCGTAAAACGCCCAAACTGGCACCAGAATTGGAGTTAAACGCCCAAACTGGCACCAAAGCCGGCGTTTAACTCCAGGAACAGCCTATGCACGAAAAGGCTTCAATGTTCAGCCCAATCACACACCAAGTGAGCCCCGGAAGTGGATTTCTATACTATCTGCACTTAGTTACTCATTTTCTGTAAACCTAGGTTACTAGTTTGGTATAAAAACTACTTTTAGAGATTTATTTTATATCTTTTGATCATTTTTAGATCTGAGACTTGGACTTGGAGACTGGCCATTCGGCCATGCCTAGACCTTTTTAACTTATGTATTTTCTACGGTGGAGTTTCTACACCCCATAGATTAAGGTGTGGAGCTATGCTGTTCTTCATGAACTAATGCAATTACTACTGTTTTCTATTCAATTCACGCCTACTTCTTCTCCAAGATATACTCTCATACTTAATTCAGTTAAGTCAGAATGAAGGGGTGACTCGTGACAATCACCCAATCTTTTTTACTCGCTTAGCCAAGATCGCGTGCCTGATAACCACAAAGCGGTCTACATAATGTTCAACGTAGTCATTGGATGATAGCTGGAGTATATTCTCTTGGATATCTAATACACGGACCGAGTCCGTGAGATTAGTTTTTTCGTGGTATAGGCTAGAATTACTGGTAGCATTCCTGGGATCCAAAAAGTCTAAACCTTGTCTATAGTATTCCGAGTAGGATCCGGGAAGGAATGACTGTGACGAGCTTCAAATCTGTGAATGTTGGGCGCAAGTGAAAGTGTACAAAAGGAACAATGGATCCTATTCCGACGCTAGCGGGAACCGACAGATGATTAGCCATGCGGTAGCTGTACCTAGTATTTTTCATCCGAGACGAGAAATCCGACAGTTGATTAGCCGTGTAGAAATTGTAGAGGACCATTTTCACTGAGAGGATCCTACAGCTTGCCATGGAAGGAAGTAACACATGGTTGGAAGAAGGCAATAGGAAAGCAGAGGTTCAGAAGCAACAAAGCATCTTCAGACGCTTATCTGAAATTCCCCCCAACGAATTACATAAGTAACTCTATCTTATTTTATGTTTTATTTATATTTTAATTATCAACACCCCATATCCACTTGAATCCGCCTGACTGAGATTTACAAGATGACCATAGCTTGCTTCAAGCCGACAATCTCCGTAGGATCGACCCTTACTCACGTAAGGTTTATTACTTGGACGACCCAGTGCACTTGCTGGTTAGTTGCGTGGAGTTGTGAGAAAAGTGTGAATCACGATTTCCATGCACCAGTTAGCTTGCTCCCATTCACATTCAACTTCTGGGGTATCTTCTTCTTGTGGGGGGTGCTTGAGCTTGGACAGCTGAGACTTGGCTTTTATCCATCTTCTTTGTTGGGGCCGCTAATTGAGCTGCAATCATCTTGTTCTATGCTAACAAGGCATCCATAGAATTGAGCTCTAGCACTCCTTTCTTTTGAGTTCTTTCTGAAGCATAGAAGTACTCATTTTTAGCTATAATTTCTATAACATTTATGGCCTCTTCAATGGTCTTCTTCTTGTTGAGTGAGCCCTCTGAAGAGTGATCTACAGCTTTCTTTGCTTCATATGATAGCCCTTCATAGAAGATGTGTAGTTGTACCCATTCGTTGAACATATCCGGAGGGCACTTCATTGTCAAGTCATTGAACCTCTCCCAGGCCTCATAAAGTGTTTCACCATCTTGCTGTCTAAAAGTTTGCACCTTAGTTCTCAGTCTATTGACTCTTTATGGAGGGTAGAATCTTGCTAAGAATTTGTTGACAATATCATCCCAAGTTGTCAAGCTTTCCTTAAGAAATGCTTCCAACCGCTTTGCTGCCTTATCTCTGAGAAAAAAGTAGTTTCTAGGTATCAGGGTGTACACTATTTGACTTTACAGTATCACAAATCTTCAAGAATGTAGTCAAATGTTGGTTGGGGTCTTTGATGAGGAAAAAACAATTCCACACAAACTCACCGGCAAGTGTACCGGGTCGCATCAAGTAGTAATAACTCACAAGAGTGAGGTCGATCCCACAGGGATTGATGGATTGAGCAACTTTAGTTAGGTGATGAATTTAGTTAAGCGAATGGTTGATGATTTGAGTGAAACTTGATTAACAGAAGTAAAATTACAAGAAAATAAAAGGGAGAAGGTAAATTGACAAAATCTTAATGTGCAGAATAATTAAATTGCAGAAACTTAAAGTGCAAGAAAGTAAAAGAGCTGAAACTTAAATTGCAAGAAATGTAAATAACTGAAACTTAAAGTGTAAGAAATTTAAATTGCTTAATCTAAATTGACAAAAAACTTAAATTGCATCAAGAATAAAGGGATTTGGGTACTGGGATTCAAAATTTAGCTGGAAACTGTAAATTGAAGTAAATCAGAGAGCTATGAGATGAAGAGATTCAGATCTGGATCTCAGCAGCAAAACAGAATTGGAAAATTTGCAAAGGAGTCAAAACGGAATGAGAACTTGGATTAGATTTAAAATCATAAAGAGAAATCAACAATTGCCTTCAAATAACAAAACAGAAATAAACTCAAATCTCAATTGCTCTCTTGACCAAAACAGAAAAAAAGAAATTGCAGAAGAAATAAAATAAAAATAGAAAAGATGATTCAGATCCAAATACCAATTCTTAGAACTATCAAAAGGAAAATTAAAAGATGATTCTCAGATGAAGAAATTTAGTGGAGTTCTTCAATCTGAATTCAAAACCCGAAACAGAAAATAGAAGTTGCAGAAGAAAGAACAAACAGAAAGAAAACTTTGATCTAATCCCAATTCCCCCAAATCCAAAAGAAAACTAAAATAGAACCAAAAAGTAAAAGTAAAACAAGAATGTGAAGTAAAGTTTTTATCAAATCAAACTTGCTTCCTTTCTATTTCCATTCATCAAAACTTAGAGTGGGCTTTTTGATTTGGATTTGGCCTTGAATAAGTGTGTCAGGGGTGGCTTGGTGAGGCTCCCAGTGGAGAGCTTAGTTGGCTAAATGAGCGCTGCATTCACTCTTCTTTGGTGCGCCTTGGTGCGCACAATTCCTCCTCTTGCGCTCTCTTTTTTAGCGCTGCATCATTGATGAGCGGATAATTTATACCCTTTTGGCATTGTTTTTACATAGTTTTTAGTATATTTTAGTTACTTTTTATTATATTTTTATTAGTTTTTATTCAAAAATAACATTTTTGGACTTTACTATGAGTTTTTATGCTTTTCTGTAATTTCAGGTATTTTCTGGCTGAAATTGAGGGACCTGAGCAAAAATCTGATTCAGAGGCTGAGAAAGGACTGCAGATGCTGTTGGATTTTGACCCTCCTTGGCGCACTTTTAATTGCGTTGGAAAGTAGACATCTTGGGCTTTCAATAAATATATAGTAGTCCATACTTTATCCGAGATTTGATGGCCCAACCTGGCGTTCAAACGCCCACCTGAGACCCTTTTCTGGAGTAAAACGCAAGAACTGGCACCAGAACTGGAGTTAAAGGCCCAAACTGGGACCCAAGCTGGCGTTTAACTCCAAGAATGGCCTATGCACGTGTAAAGCTCAATGCTCAGCCAAAGCACACACCAAGTGGGCCCCAAAAGTAGATTTCTGCACTATCTGCACTTAGTTACATGTTTTCTGTAATCCCTAGTAACTAGTTTAGTATAAATAGCACTTTTTACTATTGTATTCGGGAGCTTATGCCATATTGTTCACGTTTGGAGGCTGGCCATTCGGCCTTGCCTAGACTATTTTCACTTATGTATTTTCTACGGTGGAGTTTTTACACCCCATAGATTAAGGTGTGGAGCTCTGCTGTTCTTCATGAATTAATGCAATTACTACTGTTTTCTATTCAATCACGCTTGATTCTATTCTAAGATAATCACTCGTACTTCAATATAGAGAATATGATGATCCGTGAGACACATCATTATTCTCAAACCTATGAACGAGTGCCTGACAACCACTCCCTTTCTATCTGAGCTCAACGTAGTCATTGGGTGACAGCTTGAGTGCGTATCTCTTGGGTCTCTAATACACGGGCCGAGTCCATGAGATTAGTTTCTTCGTGGTAGAGGCTAGAACCAATTGGCAGCCATTCCTGAGATCCAGAAAGTCTAAACCTTGGTTGTGGTATTCCGAGTAGGATCTGGAAGGGATGACTGTGACGAGCTTCAAACTTGCGAATGTTGGGCGCAGTGACAGTGTGCAAAAGGACAAGGGTCCTATTCCGACGCTAGTGGGAACTGACAGATGATTAGCCGTGCGATAGCTGTACCTGGTATTTTTCATCCGAGATGAGAAATCCGATAGTTGATTAGCCGTACAGAGATCGTACCTGGTATTTTTCATCCGAGAGGATCATACAGCTTGCCATGGAAGGAAGCACGCATGATTGGAAGAAGAGAATAGGAAAGCAGAGGTTCAGAAGCAACAAAGCATCTCCACACGCTTATCTGAAATTCCCACCAATGAATCACATAAGTACCTCTATTTTATGTTATGTTTTATTTATCTTTTAATTATCAAAACCTCAAAACCATTTGAATCCGCCTGACTGAGATTTACAAGATGACTATAGCTTGCTTCAAGCCGACAATCTCCGTGGGATCCACCCTTACTCACATAAGGTATTACTTTGACGACCCAGTGCACTTGCTGGTTAGTTGTGCGGAGTTGTGAAAAGTGTGAATCACAATTTCGCATGCCAACCATACGTATGTGGCCTCTTTGGTACGTAATTTTCCACTCTTTGCACTCCCTTAATTGAGGGTTATATTCACTTGTTTGAGCGTTGCACCATTTGGTGTGTGGGATGGCCTTCATTAGCGCTGCCTTAGTGAGCGCTACGCTATCCTTTTGAGCGCTCCTTAGTGTGAGAGGCACAAGGCTTCCTCCCCAATTGTGAAATTCACGAAAAAGTTAAAAAAGTGAGCGCCACGCTCACTTTATGAACACTAGCTATTTTCTCTTTGAGCGTGGCGTTCACTAATTGCAGGGAACGCTTCCCTGATTCTTCCTTTCATCATTTCTTCATTTCTTCACCTTCAAGCAACCAAACAAGCAATCAAAGTCTCACCAAAATTACAAGGTCTTTGCATCATTCATAAAACCAATTAATTCTAGCATAAACCTTATGATTTTGTGTAAAATAAATGATGTTTGATTGATTCAAAATAATCATGAAAATCCACTCCAATCACTTACTTATTGTGCAAGAAAGTGCATAAAACCTAATGAAACAAGTGAAAAATGCTTGTAAAACTAGCATAAGATGACTTGTCATCACAACACCAAACTTAAACCTTGCTTGTCCCCAAGCAAGCACTAAATATGAGAAGAAATGAAACAAAACAGATAAGTATATATGTCCTTATTTAGCAGGTAATTGAATTAGGACCATGGGGTTTTATGCAGACAAGATGCAGCTCTATTATTCTTAGCTGATAGATATGAAATGTCTCTTTGAGGATTCACTAGAGTTGCTGTTATAATTCCTTGCTCTTTTATTGATCCCTGTTAGATTTGTCCTTCTTTCTTTTGCTTAGAAACTTATTTCTCAATGATAGCTCAGTGTCAAGTGTTGCAGCAGCCTTTTAGCTCAATTTTTCTCAACACCTCTTTACTACAGACACTAGGGTCACAATTCTTCTTAGGAATATTGATGCCTAGCACCTCTTTAGGTCACTAAATGCTTTGTAACTAGGTTGCTCTTGATAATGGACTGTCGGTTGGTAATCCCGGATTATTTAATCCAAGTTACCAAGTTTTAAAAGACTCCTCAGAACCTAATTGTCCAAGCATATCCTAGTACAAGAAGCACCACAGGCATATGTCCTAAGGTCCAAGCTATTGGTGTCTAGCCTTATTGTTTGTTTCTTTCATTCTTGTTGCCAATCCTTGGCTTTTCTTTTCTTTTTCTTTCTTACTTTTATCATTTTACAGGGATATTCATTACTAAAAGGTTTTATAACAGCAACTAAGTTCACACTACAAAGAACATTCTATTCTGTAGCTTTATTATTGAGCTTATTATCCAATCAAGCAATTACCACCACAAGTATTTATTCTAATTTCTACTACATTGGACAATCACTTTCTATTTCAGACATTTTCTCTTATTGATGCAAAAAGGGAAACAAGACAGAATTTAATGCAGATGAAGATGAAGACAAGCATTTAAACTAGTGCAATTAACAGACATCAGAATTTACATTATTTGAACTAAACATCAAGGTAAACAGCAGTTTCTCATTCAGAACATTTCAAAGCAGAGTGAATATTGTGACAATACAACCTCTTAGGAGTGTCTTGTAGCTTTCCTTTTATCATTATCATCTTTTACTTTTGAATTTCCTTTGGTGATGATTCTTTTAAGAGGCTGAGTGTCTTTTCTGCATAATTATTGGAAGTTGCTTACTTTTCCAAGCACTTAGGCAGATGGTTAGCATGCATGAGTTATTGTAGGTTCTTGAACTTACTTTGGTGAGGGAACACCAAGCTTAGTCCCTTACTATTGTCTATAATGCATCAGTTACATGAAACTTTGTGCTTTTGCTAAAAGTAATAAAACTAAAAACTAGATTCGTGGTTTTCCTGATTGCTTGGAGCTAGTAACCATTTATGCAGAGGGTTGAAATGTGTTTTTAAATGAGATCTTTGGTGGAACACCAAACTTAGCATCCTTCATTCACCCTTAAATTGTTTTGGTGTGCAACACCAAACTTAGCTCCTTGCAATACAGATGATGCCAGGGCATTTTGGCCAGTTTCACTAACCTTTTCTTTACTGTTTTAGGGTAGTTTCATGCATTTTCTTAGGAAATAAGCAAGTTTTGGGTAGAATTTCACTTACATCTTGATTTAAGCATACATTATGCACTTTACATGATTTCATGAGAATTTTGCATGAATTAGATGACAAATTGGATGATGCATGTCTCATGATGTGGATTAGAACTTTGATGCACTTTATTGCTTGATTTCAGGACAAAGGAAGCAAGAAGGAACCACGTTAGCAGCCACGTTAGTCTAACTAACGTGACCACTAACGTGGAATGGGAGCTAGCTTGCAACGTTAATGAGAAAAGTAATCGCCAATAACGTCTTTGAAGCCATCATAGCCCACGTTAAGAGTCATGTTAACTAAGTTAACGTAAACTCTAACGTGGAAGAAAGAAAGTGGAGCCAATGTTAGTGACACTCACCTTTGTCACTAACGTTGGACCAAGCTCATATTGGCCACGTTAGCCTCCACGTTAACTTAGTTAACATGGACTCTAACGTTTGGAAGCAAATGAGTGGCCAACGTTAGTGACACTCATCATTGTCACTAACGTTGGGCTAAGCCACCTTGAGCTACGTTAACTCCCACGTTAACTTAGTTAACGTGGAAGCTAACGTAGAGAAAGCAAACAATCGCCAACGTTAGTGACACTTACCTTTGTCACTAACGTTGGAATGAGCCACAATGAGCCACCATGAGCCACATTAACTCCCACATTAACTTAGTTAACGTGGAAGCTAACGTTGAGGATAGGATGATGAGCCAACGTTAGTGACACTCACCTTTGTCACTAACGTTGGAGATGGCTATCATTACCACGTTAGAAGCCACATTAACTTAGTTAACATGGACTCTAACGTGGGAAGAAGGGGCACCTTGGAACGTTAGTGACAAAGGTAAGTGTCACTAACGTTCTCGAAGGATTGGCAAGCCTACGTTAAGAGCCACGTTAACTAAGCTAATGTGGACTCTAACGTAACGGGAAGGAAGGACTCTCAACGTTATTGGAAAAGGTGTGCCCCAATAACGTGTGCGAAGGACCAAGAGCCAACGTTAGTGGTCACGTTAGTGCCACTAACGTTGAAGTTAACGTGGATCATCCCTAGGTGAGGAACGTTAGTGAAAAAGGTGATTGCCACTAACGTTCTTGAACCCACACTCTCACTTAACGTTAACGCCACTAACGTCCTAAGCTAAACACCCTACCTACTTCACACTTTCTCTTTGCAAGTAAAGCTAAGCCCACTGAAGAGTATAACTGCTTCAAACTCAAGATCCAAAGGCCCATATCCAAGACTTGAAGAACCAACTAGAAGATCAGAAGAGTAGTATATATAGGGGTAGTTTTGAATTAGAAAGTAGCTTTTGCTATTTTTTAAAAATATTTGATGAATCTCCTGTAAAAACCAGCATGTCCAAGAAAACTTCTTACTGCTTTCACATTAACAGGTATAGGAAGCTTTTCAATGATTTCTATTTTTGCTTTGTCAACTTCTATACCTTTGCTTGAAACCTTATGCCCAAGAACTATCCCTTCAGGAACCATGAAATGGCATTTTTCCCAATTCAATACCAGATTAGTTTCTTGGAATCTTTTCAAAACAAGAGTTAAATGATACAAGTAGGTGTCAAATGAATTGCTAAAGACAGAAAAATCATCCATGAAGACTTCTAAAAATTTCTCCACTATGTCAAAAAATATAGAAAGCATACACCTTTGAAAAGTTTCAGGGGCATTGCACAGCCCAAAGGGCATCCTTCTGTAAGCAAAGACTCCAAATGGGCAGGTGAAGGAAGTCTTTTCTTGATCCTTGGGATCCACCACTAATTGATGGTATCCAGAGTACCTGTTGATAAACCCATATTTTATGATCTATTTTGTGCTCAATTGAGTGGATTTTATCAATCTTTCATACATTTGTTCATACAAAATGCATGTTTTACATTCTCCTTCCTGATTTTGTGCTATGATTGAAAACATGCTTCTTTGGCCTTATATTTGCTAATATTAATCTTCTCTTATTACCATTCGATGCCTTGATATGTGCGTTAAGTGATTCATAGATTACAGGGCAGGAATGACTCAGAGGATAGAAAGGAAGCATGCAAAAATGAAAGGAATACAAGAAGTTGAAGAAATTGCTAAGCTGTCCAACCTGACCTCTTCTAACTCAAACGGTCATAACTTGAGCTACAAAGGTCCAAATGATGCGGTTCCAGTTGCGTTAGAAAGCTAACATCTGGAGCTTCGATTTGATATATTACTTGCTATAGTGTCTGTACAGATAAGTGACAGATTTTGCCCCTGGCGATTTCTGGGCTGTTTCCGGCCCAGTTTTCGACCCAGAAAATACAGATTAGAGGCTATAAAGTGGGAGAATGCACCCATTCATTTATACAACATTCATAATATTCATAATTTTATGATTAGATGTAGTTTTAGAGATGTAGTTTGATTTTTTCATGTTAAGATTTAAATATTCTGTTTAATACAATTTGAGGTATTTCAGTTTATGATTGTTTTATTCTGTTTATGAATGCTTTTAATTAAATTTAAGATATTTTTCCCTTTTGGCTTTGGTTAAGTAATTTATAATACTTGGGTTATCAAACTCAGCTGTTTATTGAAATTGGAATTCTTTGCTGGTTAATTTGTACTCCAATAACTCTAGTCTTTCCCTAGGAGTTGACTAGGACCTGAGGATCAAATTAATTTGTCCGCTTGAGTATCCTTTGTTTAGCAAGGGTTAATTAGAAGTGGGAGCAGAATCCAATTCTCTTCACACCTGATAAGGATAACTAGGATAGGACCTAAATTTCTTATACCTTGCTAAGAGATTTTTATTATTATCAATTTATTTTCCTTGTCATTTAAATTACTTGCCCTTTATTTCCAAAAACCAAAAAATATACTGTTTTACATAACCAAGAATAAATCATACCTCCCTGCAATTCCTTGAGAAGATGACCCGAGGTTTAAATACTTCGGTTATAAATTTTATTGGGTTTTGTTACTTGTGACAACCAAAGTTTTTGTACGAAAGGATTCTCTGTTGGTATAGAAACTATACTTACAACACGATTATTTTCATAAAATTCTAAATTAGCAGAAATCCGATCGTCAAAATGGTGCCGTTGCCGGGGAATTGCAAACGTGTGCCATATTATTGGTTATTGTAAATATTTACTTTTAAATTGATTTTTTTCAAAAAAAAAAAAAGTTCAGATTTTTATTTTAAAATTTTTTTATCTTATCTTATCTTAGTCTTAAATTTCAAAATTCAAATCTTTTTCAAAAATCATATCTTTTTCAAAATCTTATCTTATCTTATTTCAAATTCAAATTTCAAATGTCAATTAAATTCCAAAATTCAAAATTCAAAATTTAAAATTTAAATTTAAAATTTTAAAAATCAAACCTTTTCAAAATTTAAATCTTCTTCAAATCTTTATCTTATATTGTTGACTTTTTTCAAAATTCAAATTTCAAAATTTAAAATTCAAAATTTAATTTTCAAATTCTAAAATTTAAATTTCAAATCCTTTTAATTTAAAAACTTATATTATCTCACCTAACTTGTCTTCTCTTATTTTTTTTAATCTTAAAAATGTTTTTCAAACCTTTTCTCTTATTTTATTTTATTTTATTTTTCTTTGCTTGTTTATTTGTTTTTGTTTTAATTTTTATTAGCTACTATGAATTCTCACCCCTCTGGTTTCATGTTTGGTTCTAATGTGATTGCGAGGAATGGAAATTATAACAGGAACATGCATCAAGGTCGAAACAATCACAGATGGAATGAGCCACGAGGATCTAATCAACTCTTTCGGCAACAACACCTTCCAAGATACCATGAACAACGACCATCCTACAATGCATGCCAAGACAATAGATATGGTGGACCCCCTTGTAGTTACCAGCAAGCTCCATCATATGCTAATGAACCACCTCCTCAAAATAGCTTTGGACCACCATACTCACAAGCCCCCTACTACCAAACACCATCACATAATCCTAACCCTTATCCACCCCAATTCCAACCCAATTACTCCCAAGAACCACCACCTCCCTATGCACCATGTCCATATCCATCACCCCAAGAATCAAGGGAGCAACTCAAGGAAACATTTGAAAATTTTCATGCCACACTTCACCAATTGAATCAAGCGATAAATCGATTACCTTCCCGACGTTCGGACACTCAAGAAACCCCCATGGCTTCATGTGGATAATCTAGTGAAGAACGTAGCATGAAGGAGATACTAGAAACTCCAGTGGATAGTAATGAGCATGCTTTGTACTGGAACAAGTGGAGGAAGCTGTAATTATTGAAGAGGAAGAAGTGGTTGAAAACTTAGGAGATGCTGAACCTCTATGGAAAAGTCAAGTTATAGAGCCTCCCTCAAAGACGTTTGAAATTGATGTTGAAGAGGGTGTACAACCTCCAAGGCATATCATGGTTGAAGACTTTGAAGAGGTTGATCAAGAGATGGATTCAATCATTGATGAATTCTTATCTATAATTGAATCTTCTCCCATTAGACTTGTCATGGAGATTAAAGAAGAAGAAGCACAGCCACCCATGCCCTTGGTGAACAATGAAGAAGAGATTGAATTGGAAGAAAGCTATCAAGAGGAAGAGGTTGATATTGAAGAAGCTTGCAAAGAGGTGGAAATTGTCAAAGAAGAGCACAAGGGAATTGAGCTGAAAATTAACTTGCCAAAGTTGTTGGAGACCTCTCCCCCAAAGCCATCACCATCCATCCCTTCATTCAAGTGGGTAAATCTCTCATCTCTAACCTTAATTAGCTCACTTGAATATGCTTTGCTTGAGACAGATGGTCAGCTTAGAGCTCTTTGTGGCTATAAGAGCAAGCGGGAGATGGTTAGTGGTAGGAATTGTCATGCAAGGTTCAATATGGTTGCATGCTCCAAATTGAAGTACAAAGGTTGGTACAATTCTCAATTGAATGGGTCTAGAAAGCTCTTTGGATGTCTCAGTGAGAATTTAATTTGCGTGTCACCCGGATGGAATCATGATGATCAACAAGAAGACGGGTGCAAAGGCAAGGTCTGGGACCCCGGAATTCAGTCTAGAAATCAACATTCTTGGGGCCTTGTCACTTGCTTTAACCTGCTTGAAGGCTTTCTGCGCCTAGTTTGGGATCCCGGAGGTCATTGGAATCACAACATTGGTGGAGATTCCTGGATGAGTTCAAGCACAAGCCACCATAACAAAGGACTCCCCAAATGTCCAACTTAAGGACTTTAACTAAAAGTGCTAGATGGGAGACAACCCACCATGGTATGATCGTTCCTTTTCTTCAATTTTGATTTTATTTTGTTTTGTTTGTTTTTGAGTTTTATTTTATTCTATATTCATTGAACCTGGAATTATTCATAGCATCCAGAATATCATTGCATTTTGCATCCTGCATAAAAATAAAAAAAAAAACACGCACGCGACGCGGCGGCGTCGCTGACGCGTCCCTGTCACCAGTCCATTTTGAAGAAAAGAGAATTGGACAGAAAGTCACGCGAAAGTGTGGCTGGAGGCGTATCTTAGGAACAAACATGCCCACACGACCGCGTCGCTGACGCAGCCGCGTCATTTTGAAAATATGCCTCCCACGCGTCCGCATCACCCAGGTGAACGCCTGGCCTTTCAAAATCGACGTAAAGAGGTATATGGCAGAGAGTTATGATGGAGCTGGGCTAGGATGATGCTAGAAGCACAAGCCCTACCACGCGAACGCGTGCCCCACGCGTTCGCGTCATTTTTAAAAGAAAGGCCATTCACGCGATCGCGTGAACCACACGATCGCGTCACCCTAAATTTTTGGCAAAATGGGTTTGAAACAGAGAGTTGCGCGAACGCATGGCTGCCCTCGCGCCATTCGCTTAAATCAAGTCACGCAACCGCATGACCGACACGTCCGCGTCACTTGAAAATATCGCAACTCACGCGATCGCGTGACCGACGTGTCCGCGTCGCATGCGACGCACAGTTTATCCAGATGAGCGCCAACTATCTTATCTTTTCTTCACCAATCCTAATTTTTCCCTCCCCCTTCTTATTTCTTTCTTCTTCCTTCTCATTTTTTTTCCTCATTACATTTACATTCTTTTCTAAATTTTGTGCATATTTTTATTTTCTTTTCTAAATTTATTATTTTTCCATTGGTGTTAAATTTTCTTATTCAACTGTTACATCTTTTCTGATATTACTTTGGTGCTTCATGACTTGTTTTATTCTGATTGGGTAATATTATTTAAATCAATGCCATTCTTTTATGATACTTGCACTCCTCTTGCATTGATATGAACATACACTGTCTTTCATTACCCACACTCTTCTCCATTATTGCAACTTTTGCACCACTGGTATGCCATGTGCTTCTATTGTTTTCTCACTTGCATGTTGTAGCTACCATGTAATTGAGACCCTCATTATTTGTCATTAACCCACCTAGACTTTATTTATTTTCTTATATTTATTTCTGGGTTACTTTTTCTTCTTTTTCCTCTTCTTTCAGGCTGGCCACCGAGAAAGGAAAAAGGGAGAAACTTCTATATGGGGCAACAAATAAGTCCATCTGCACATTCTTTAGAGAAAGAGCAGCAGTTATAGCTCGCAACCCGTCCACTTACACATCTTAGCATGCACTGAGGACAGGGTGCAATCTTTAAGTGTGGGGAGGTCGATACCGACTTCCAGGGGTTAGTTACCTTCTTTTCAACACCAATATTCTATTTTCTTTGTTTGTTCATTGCTGCATTTGCATATTTGATTGTATGTTTGTTTGATTTTATGCATTTAGTTACTACTTGGTTGAAGTAATATTTTCTTTTTTAAGAAATTTTTATAGTATTTCACTAATTTAAATTGAAAAATTTTTCTGTTAAATTTGTTTGAAGTTGTATTTGGAACATAGCTTAAAAAGCTAAGAACACACAACCTGTGAGATTTTGAGCTTATTTATATGGTTATATTATTTAACCATAAATTTTTATTCTTGTGTGTTTTTTTTCTCTATGATTGCAATCTTTGCTTTGTTCCATTCTATATGTCCACTATTTAGTGTATTTACATGCTTGCATATGATTGAGGCCACTACTTGTTTAGCTCACTTATCCCAAATAAGCCTACCCTTTCAATTATCTTTGTTAGCCACTTTGAGCCTTTTTATCCCATTTGTTCTATATTTTACCACATCACTAGCCTTAAGCGGAAAAACAATTAATTATCCCAATTGAATCTTTGGTTAGCTTAAGATAGGGATTGTGTAACAATTAAGTATGGGGAAACTATGGGAACATGGGTTAATAAGGGAATGTGTTTTTACTTTGATAAAATATTGGGAATTCGGGTACCTACTCATGTGAGACTAGAAAAATTAAAAATCCATGTGCATGATAAGTTATGTTTATTTTTCTATTTAAAAAAATAAAAAAATAAAAAAAATATATTACAAAAAAAAGTTCAATAAATAAGTAAATAAATAAGGGGACAAAATTACCCCAATGTTAAGTTAATGAAAAATCAATGCATATGTGATAAAATTAAAGAAAAGTTGATACATGAGTATGTGATGCAAAAGTGGGAATTTTGGGTAGCTAGGCATGAATTAGAATTATATAGAGTATATGTATGTTAAGTAAAAGCTTAGGTTAATTAAAGATTCAATTTATAGCTCACTTAGATATATATATACCCTCACATTTACCTTAGCCCCTTTACAACCTTGAAAAAGACCTCATGATGTTTGCATTGGTACACTAAATTTTTGTTGATTGGTTAGATGAAGAACAAAGTTTAGAAAGCATGACTAGAGAAGAGTAGAGAGATTAACCCTAGACACTTGAGAGTTAGAGTGATATACACCATCAGTGAGGGTTCAATGCTTGATTCTATGTTCCCTGCTTTCATGAGCTATCTTCTTACAAGTTTACTAGTCTTTTATTGTATAATTTGAATTAGTAAAATCTGATTTATGTTTGTCTTGAAGAGCTTATTTACTTTTAACCATGTAGGTAGAAACATCTTAGCATGTAGTTGCATTCATATAGATTGGTTGCATTCATACATTCTACCATTCCCATTCATTCTTTATAGCTTCTGTTGAGCTTAGCATGAGGACATGCTAATGTTTAAGTGTGGGGAGATTGAAAAACCCATATTTTATGATATATTTTATGCTTAATTGAGTGGATTTTATCAATCTTTCATACACTTGTTTATAAAAAATGCATATTTTACATTCTCCTTCCTGATTTTGTGCTATGATTGAAAACATGCTTCTTTGGCCTTATATTTGCTAATATTAATCTTCTCTTATTACCATTCGATGTCTTGATATGTGTGTTAAGTGATTCAGAGATTACAGGGTAGGAATGACTCAGAGGATGGAAAGGAAGCATGCAAAAATGGAAGGAATACAAGAAGTTGAAGAAATTGCTAAGCTGTCCAGCCTAACCTCTTCGCACTCAAACAGTCATAACTTGAGCTACAGAGGTCCAAATGACGCGGTTCCAGTTGCGTTGGAAAGCTAACATCCGGGGCTTCGATTTGATATAAAATTTTTCATAGTGGCCATACATCTAGGCGACGCAAACGTGTGCTCCACGCGGACACATCGCAGTGATGAAAATCAGCATGGCAAATTTCGCCCCCAGTGATTTCTGGGCTATTTCTGGCCCAGTTTTCGGCCTAGAAAACACATATTAGAGGCTATAAAGTGGGGGAATGCACCCATTCATTTATACAACATTCACAATATTCATAATTTTAGGATTAGATAAAGTTTTAGAGAGAGAGGTTCTCTCCTCTCTCTTAGGATTTATGATTAGGATTTCTCTTATTTTAGGATTGCTTCTACAATCACAGGTTTAATGTTCCTTTAATTTATTTTCTACTTTTATTTATTCCAATGCTTTTACTTGTTGATGTTCCTAATTTGGCTTATGAATTTTTCATGTTAATATTTGAATATTCTGTTTAATGCAATTTGAGGTATTTCAGTTTATGATTGTTTTATTCTGTTTATGAATGCTTTTAATTTAATTTAAGATATTTTTCCCTTTTGGCTTTGGTTAAGTAATTTATAACACTTGAGTTATCAAACTCAGCTGTTGATTGAAATTGGAATTCTTTGCTGGTTAATTTGTACTCCAATAACTCTAGTCTTTCCATAGGAGTTGACTAGGACCTGAGGATCAAATTAATTTGTCCACTTGACTTTCCTTTGTTTAGCAAGGGTTAATTAGAAGTGGGATCCACTACAAGAAAATAAGCTTTCTGCCATGCTTTAAAAGCGTGCTGAAAAGTGCAAAAAAGCGTGCCAATAGCTTTTCACCACGCTTTTTGAGCTATTAACACGCTTTTGAAAGGGTCACATCCGCCAGCGTGCCGGTAACTTTATCGCCACGCTTTCGTGGATCTATCGGCATGTTTTTTCTATTGGTACGCTTTCATCTCTTCCATGCTTAAAAAGCGTGGCCATATCTATTAACTTATAGCTACGCTTTAAAAGCGTACCAAAAAGTGTACATATCGCCACGCTTTTGAAGTGTGCCAATTAGGTTGGTTTCGGTACGCTTTGAAAGCGTACCGATAGAGCACATATAATCACACTTCAAAAGCATGGCTTGCGAGCTAAAATCTTTTGCCACGCTTTCAAAGCGTGGCCTATTCCTTCAAGAGAGAATAGTTGCTGCAGGTGGAGTGTATTACCACTCTCTCGCTTTTTCTTCAAGAGAGAATGGGAAGGCTTTCAATAGAATAGAAGTTTTATCTGCACCATCTCGCCTGACAATAAAACAGGCTGCTTGGAAATCCTTGAGGTGCTTGATAGGCTCTTGAGTAGGTAAGCCATGAAACTTAGGCATCAAGTTGAGCAGTGCAGTCTTTATTTCAAAATCTGTAGCCACTGCTGGGTGATGCGCTTAAAACGATTGCATTGTGAAATTAGGGGCTCCAGCCTCTTGGATAGTAACTCTCCTAGGTGCTGCCATGTCACCTGCACCTAAATCAACCGAATCAGCAGAAATGGAGCTTGTTTCTTCCTCAAGTGACGTTTCAGATCCGCCCTCAGAGAGGATTAACCGACACCGAGCTTGCCTTATTCGTGAGATAGTTCTTTCAATCTCAGGATCAAATAATGGCAAGCTTGGATCAGGAAGTGAACGCGTCATTTAACGAAAGAAACATGCAGCTCATAGAAGCAAAATAAAATAAAATGCAAGTAAATAAATTCCAATCATTAACTTTAGCACTCTATTGCAACTCCCCGGCAACGGCGCCAAAAATTGACGTGGCAGAAATTGGAAAGTTAAGAAATTATTATAAGAGATACGTTGCAAGTACAGTTCTTAACCAACCGAAGATCCGTTTATCAATTTAGAAGGGTTGTCACAAAATTAGAATTAAAATACTAGGAGTATGAATCCCAGGTCGTCTCCCAACGAGTTGTAAAAAGATGTGCTATTTTATTAATCAGATGTTTTCTAAAAAATGGTTGAGTTGATATACAAGAAATTAAATTAGAGAATTTATGTAATTTAAATAAAAACCTTGACTAGGAGTAGATTAGTTGGAAGCCCTATTCTTGTTAGAGTACTCTCAAGATTAATTGATGATTGAAGGTTATTCTGCTTAGTTATCCCTTGCTAGGTAGAGGAAAGTCAAGCAAGTTGGAAAGCTATTTCTATTCACAAGTTTCAATCCTCTCCCTTGGAAGGGATTAGTGTCAGTGACTAGAGGGCAATCCAACAGTAAACCCAATTACAATTTTTCTCTTGAGCGTTCCAACTTAAGGTTCTCCTTTCAATCAACTCCCAATCAAGTTATGGAACTACTCGCTCATTATGAATGTAAACTTCACAACATAAGAAAGGGAAATAAAGAAAGACATGATAAATAATAATCAAAAGATCAATTAAAAATAAAAATAGTTATTGTATTAATAAATTCTAAAAATAATCCAATAGTAATTCTGAATAAATTGAGGACATGGAAGAGTAAGAGACAAGTAAGGAAAACAAACTAGAATAATGAAGTCTTGGCGGAGGTAATAACTCTTCTCAATATCCCAATCCAGAAAGCAATAAAAACGAATTCCTAAGAACTATGAATGTGTAGAGAGAAAACCTAGAGAAGGAGTAAAATTAGATCTAAAAACAAAAATTATGTGGAATGAATGTTGTTCTCTGGTCTCTACATGTTCCCTGGCTCTAATCTGCTTTTATGGGCCGAAAACTGGGTCAAAACAGGGCCTAAAATTGCCCCCAGCGAATTCTGTAGATTCTACAGATTGCGCACGTCATGTGATCGCGTCATCCAGCGTTTTGCCTTGCCACGCGTGCCCGACGTCCACGCCTTTGCGTCACTTGTGCAGTTTCCAATCCGCGCGGTCGCGTGAGTCATGCGTCCGTGTCACTGCAATTTCCTCTATGTCACGCGGTCGCGTGAGCCATGCGTCCGTGTCACTTCTCGCTGGTCATGTCCTCAATTTCTTGTGTTCCTTCCATCTTTGCAAGCTTCCTTTCTAATCTCCAAGTCATTCATGCCCTATAAAGCCGGAAACACTTAACACACAGATCACGGCATCGAGTGGAATAAAGGAGAATTAAAATACAAAATTAAAAGTCTCTAGGAAGCAAGTATTTCAACCATGAAGTTTTTTTAGGAAGGAATTATAAATGCATGCTAATCATATGAATAAATGGGTAAAGATTTGATAAAAGTGCACAATTAAGCACAATATAAACTATAAAATAGTGGTTTATCAGTCACCCTCATAAAAGCGTGCCGATTTTTCTCTATGGCCACGCTTTTCAAGCGTGGCCAAAAAAGCGTGGCCAAATCACAAATCAGTGGCCACCCTCCTAAAAGCGTGCCTATAGACCACTTTTGGGCACGCTTTAAAAGCGTGGCAAGAAAAAAGGGTGCCGATAGGCCTTTTTTCTTGTAGTGGGAGCAGAATCCAATTCTCTTCACACCTAATAAGGATGACTAGGATAGGACCTAAATTTTTTATACCTTGCCAAGAGATTTTTATTATTATCAATTTATTTTTCTTGTCATTTAAATTACTTGCCCCTTATTTCCAAAAACCCAAAAATATACTATTTTACATAACCAATAATAAATCATACCTCCCTGCAATTCCTCTAGAAGACGACCCGAGGTTTAAATACTTCGGTTATAAATTTTATTGGGTTTTGTTACTTGTGACAACCAAAGTTTTTGTATGAAAGGATTCTCTATTGGTTTAGAAACTATACTTACAACGCGATTATTTTCATAAAATTCTAAATTAGTAGAAATCCGATCGTCACCCGTCCAGGAAGCAATAGTATGCATGGCCAGCTAATCTTTCCAGCATCTGGTCGATGAATGGGAGAGGAAAATGATCTTTCCTTGTAGCATCATTCAATCTTCTATAATCTATGCACATCCTTACCCAGTCACTGTCCTTGTGGGGATTAACTCGTTCTTCTCATTGGACGTGACTGTCTTTCCTCCCTTCTTTGGGACAACCTGAACCGGACTTACCCATGGGCTATCAGAGATTGGAAAAATTATCCCAACATTCTATAGTTTCATCACTTTTTTCTGGACAACTTCTTTCATTGTGGGGTTTAATCTTCTCTGAGGCTGCACAATCAGCTTAGAGTCTTCCTCTAGCAAGATTTTATGCATGCAGATGGTAGGACTTATGCCCTTCAGGTCATCAATAGTCCATCCTAATGCATCTTTGTGGGCTTTCAACACTACAATGAGTTTTTTTTCTTCTTCTTCACTCAAGGTAGAGTTGATGATCACTGGAAGAGCCTCCACTTCTCCAAGAAATACATACTTGAGATGAGGAGGAAGAGGCTTTAACTCTTGTTTTGGCTTCTCCTCTATCATGCATTCAGAGGAGATTTCTACTACTTTCTCTTCTATAAAATCTTGTTTCATTTCTATTTCCACTTCTTGTTCCTCCTGGTTGTTATCTTCCAGTAGCTCCTCCTCCACTTCTTCTATCATTTCCACTCTCCTGTGCTCTTCCTTTACAAGGGGACACTGCATGGCCTTGAAGACATTGATGATCATTTTTTCATCATGCACCCTGAGGGTCATCTCACCTTTTTCCATATCAATGATGGCTCTTGCTGTTGCTAAGAAAGCTCATCCCAATATGATTGAAATGTGTCCTTCTTCTTCCATGTCCAAGATAACAAAGTCATCAGGGAAAATAAACTCTCCAATCTTCACCAATAAATTTTCTACAACTCCATTTGGTATCTTGAGTGATCTGTCAGCCATTTGAAGTGACATCCTGGTGGGCTTGAACTGATGCTGGCTCCTAAGTCACAGAGAGCTTTTTCCAAGGTCATATTGCCTATGGTACAAGATATGATAAAGCTCCCAGGATCATTGAGTTTTGGTGGGAGACTGATGAATCCAATTCACACTCCTATTCAAAAATTGGTGAATTAGTTCTTTTGGCAAGCGCACCAAAATTATCGTCAAGTAATAACCCATGGTGGAGTGAGATCATATCCACAGAGATTGGCAAATTCGAGCAGTTTTAATTGATTGATGAATTAGTCAAGCGGAACAAGTAGATTATAAATTGTAGAATTATAAATGAAAGAAATGTAGGTGGCTAGAATATAAAGAAAAGCAATAAAGTGCAGAAATGGAAATGGCAGAATATAAAGTGCAGAATCATAAATGACTTGAATGTAAATGGGAATGGGGAATTGCTGAATGTAAAATTAAGCTATAAAGAAAGGGATAGATAAGAATGGGGAGATTCATTGAGATTAGGAGATGTTGTCTCTTTGGATCAATTCTATCTTATATCCTCTTCAATCATGCAACTCATTGACCTCTTGGCAATTATGATTGATTGAGCCCCAATCCCTTGGTGACTCAATCTCTCAGATCTTGATCGATAGCCAATTCCTTGGTCTAATTGCTCATGAAGAGAGATATTCTTGGTCCCTGATTTTACCACACACCATCATAGGTCCAAGTAGAGGGAGGATTATATGTCATATATCCAAACACCAAAACCCAGATTCTACTCAAGTGTGAGAAGGGATTTCAAGCATGGTTTCATGTTTTCTTTGCCAAGGTTCCCATGAAACCCATTTTGCATTCAATCTCTTTCCCAAGTTAATTGAACACTAAGCATTAAGAACGAAATTCCTTCTAGAAAATCAAAGAGAAAATGAAGAGAAGAAGAATTTCACTATCATCAATCCATCAAGTACAACAGATCTCCCTCTCTCAATGAGAGGGAATTTAGCTACTCATAGCTCAAAAAAAGTACTCAAAAGTAAAGAAGATGATGAAGTGTAAAAGTGAATCTAAAACTAATCTCTCTAACTGCTTAACCCCCTCTTCAGTACTCCTTGGGGGTATTTATACTACTCCTAGTAAAAATAAAAGAATTACAAAAGTGAAAAAGGAAAATTACATTTTGGAGGGAAAAGAAGCTCAATAAGTGTGACTTCCCAGCTGGCGTGTAGTTGGCGCTCCATTGGCGTGTCACGTGCTCTTCAATTCTAACTTGGCGTGCCATGCCCAGTCCTTCAAGTGGCACAATCGTCTTTACTAACAACCTTGGCATGCTACGCCTTCGAGCTCAAGTGGCACGCCCTAGCCTTTTTCCACTTCTCCTTGCCTCTGGAAACTTGAACTAGCGTGGCACGCCCAGGGTCTGGCATGCCACGCCCCTTGTGAATAAGTGAGTCCTCTGTTGGGCGTGCCACGCCACGAACTCAAGTGGCACACCCCAATGCTTCTTTGCTCTCTGAATGATACTGGCGTGCCACGCCTGGGATTCAAGTGGCACGCCCAAGTGAGGAATAGTGGATGGCGTGCCACGCCTTCGACATCAAGTGGCATGCCCCATGTATTTGGCCTTCTTCACCCTCTCTGGAAATTTATACCAGCGTGCCATGCCTATAGGCTGGCGTGCCACGCCCATGATCTTGCCTTGGTTCCAGTAGCTGGCGTGCTATGCCTCAGTCTTCAAGTGGCACGCCATAGTGATATTCTTGGGTTGGCGTGCCACGCCTTCGACATCAAGTGGCACGCCCAGCCCTTGCTTTGGTCTTTTTGTGCATTGGCGTGCCATGCCTGGTTGCTCAAGTGGCACGCCTAAGTGAGATTGAGAGGTTGAAATGCCACGCCTTCGACCTCAAGTGGCACGCCCAGTCTTTAATTGCCTTCAGCCCTTTCTCTGGATTATTGTACCAGCGTCCCATGCCATGCTGCTCAAGTGGTACGCCCAAACATTTGTGTACTATTCAAGCTTGGCGTGCCATGCCTGGATTCTTAAGTGGCACGCCCAAGTGACTTCTTGGAGCTGGCGTTCTATGCCTTCGATACCAAGTGGCACGCCATAGTGAAGGTTCTTCCTAGAGTGGTGAGCTGGCGTGCCACGCCTCTTTGCTCAAGTGGCACGCCCATAGTAGCTGATGGGTTCGGCGTGCTATGCCCAACCTGGCGTGCCATGCCCCTTTTGTGTCCTCTATTGTTGCTTTCTGGAACTTTGTACTAGCGTGCCACGCCCAGTCCCTGGCGTGCCACGCCCACATGCATGCTTGGACTTCTCCTCTGAAATTTAGTACTGGCGTGCCACGCCAGTGCATTTTTTTGTGGTGTTTGCTCTGAAGTGGCACGCTAGTTTCACACGCCCAGCTTCTTGTTGCTTTCTACCCATTTTTTATGCCTTTTTTCACCTGAAATTCAGCACAACTCATTTCAAAGTAGTGTATCATAATATTCATCAAATAATGCATGAATTGTAACGATCAATGAGATTTGTCTTTATGCAAGAAAGAAAGGTAGATGATGCAAGTCATCACAACACCAAACTTAAGCTTTGCTTGTCCCAAGAAAATTAATGTGAGTAAGCCTTTATAACTTAAGGCCTTGGCTTTGAATGATTGCAACACAACTGAGGGTAAGACTAAGTGTTCAACACATGTATGAATATTTTAATGTCATGAAAAACTCTTAGATCCTTAAGGGTTCTTTCAAGTATAGGCTTTAGGGGTCCTTTCTATTGATTGTCACCTTGAAGTAGCTAGATTTGTTTTGCTTTCTTGACGACGACTCTAAGTGTTTTTTCTTAAGACAACCCTTTTAATTAGGCTTTCAATTAGCACTCCCAAACCAGTTGGTTTTAGGGTACTACGTGTTGAAACACCCCTAAGAATTTACTTGCCCAGGTCTCTTCTTGACACATCTTCACGACAAGCATCTACTAGGATCTTTAATTCTTTTTGAGCTTTTTAATGTTTCTTTCCCATCCCAGTAGTTGATGCTCAGAGCCTTGGGCCTTTATTGCTCACCACTTCTTGGTTCTATGGATATTCAAGGAACACCCCTTAACCTTCTCTTGTTATACCTTCTAGGACTAGTTGCTTTCCATGACTCACTTTCTTTTTAGTTCATCCAAGGTTCTACACTTAGTTTCTTATTCCTTAGTTTGTTTGATGATCTATGTTAGCCTTGGTTTCTCTTATTGTTTTTGCACAACTCATAGTAACTCTTATGGAGACAAGCTCTACTTTCGTTTATATTGAAATGAAGACTTGAAATACATGGCATTTTCTTTCTTGTAAACTAGAAGACTCATAAAGACTTCAAACATGAAATAAAACTAAGCATAAAACATAAACTATCCTAGCATGATTATTTATTCAAAAAGTAAATCAAACAAAAGCTTCAAACCAGGATTTTAGAAATTAGAGAGTGTCAACCATGGAACTTAACAACCTTGAGCAGCTTCATCTTTAGTTCATTGGCCCCTTCCCTTTGTCCTTCTTCTTGGAAGGGGAGGAGCCACTTCATTTGGTTTGGAGGAACCTTCTTGTGCTTTGGCATCCTTGGGCTTCCAAAATCCTGCCCTCCTTATATAATTCCTTTCATCCTCCTTATGTTTGGCTAGAATTTCCTCCTGTCTTGCACTTAGCTCCTCAATTCCTTGAATGAAGGTTGGGTATCCTGGATTTAGAGCAGCCACGGCATTACAGAGGTGATTCAGCTTCGGTTGTGTATTGATGTCATACTGCCTCCTGGATATGGTTCTGTCGTCATAGAGATTGCTGAATTCGGCTAAGTTCCTCTGTTACCATTTGCCTTGCTCTACTATTTTGTCCAGTACACTTCGCACCTCTCCCCAGTCAAATTGTTCTTGCTGCTCCTTCCTCATATGCTCCCAACTCCCTTGGAGTTGCTGAATGTTCTGGTTGACTTAGCTCCATTGTTGTTGCTGAGTCTCCTTAAGTTGATAGACATCTTTCCTCAAGTGGTGTAGGTCTCCCTTCATTTGGTGTACATCTCCTTGCAGTTGTTCCCAGTTGAATCCCTCTGGAAATTATTGGTATTGGTAGTGTGGTGGTGGTGGTTGAAGTGATAGGAAGTGAGGTTGCTCTTCTGCCTCTTCCTCTTCTTGTTGTTGTTGTTATTGTAGCTCATGAGCATGAGCTCTTTGTTTCCTCTGAAGTGGGTGAACAGCCACTACCTTGGCCATCTTCTTGGTAGTTATGAATTTGTCTTGCTTCACCAGCACCTCATCAATAATCTTTTCAACTCCAGCTTTATCACATAGCCTCTGTATAATGCTGGGGAATGCCAACCTTGTGTTGTCACTGGTGCTTTTCAGCACTTTGTTGATGTTGTTGGCAATCATCTCCCCCACATTGACATTCTCAACTTTCATGATGCTGTATATGAGCACAGCTCTCTTCTTGGTCACCTCTGAAGTGTTGGATGTGGGGATTATGGACCTCCTCACAAATTTTAGCCACCCTCTAGCTTGGGGGCTCAAATCCCTTCTTCTCAATTGGTTGGGTATCCCATCCTTGTCCTTGATCCATTGCACATGAAGCATGCAGATCTTGTTTAGGATCTCATCAAACCCAGGGTCTTGCTGCTTCATTCTTTCTTCATAGCTTCGGGTGGAGCTTGTCCTCTTCACCATTAGCATCCTTTCTATGCTAGAGGGGCTATACTCAATGGAGTTCCCCCTCACATAGCTAATGTAGCCATATTGTTGTCCTGGCTGAGGTACAGCGTTAGCATAAAATTCCCTCACCAAGCTCTCTACTACCTTCCTTGGTGGGTTGCATAGTAGTGACCAGCCCCTATTGTTGATCTCAACGTTAATCTCAAGATGCTCATTCCTCCCTAGCTAGAACCCAACCTCTGGGATGATCTCCCTGTCACTCACCCAGCCATAGAATTGATTTTGGTTGAATGCAGAGAGGAACTTGTAGTCATTAAAAGAGCTTGAGGATCCAGAGGTTGGTTCCTTGGTTTTTCTTTTTTTTTTTAGGCTGAGCTTTTTGGTGGTGCCATTAGGTTGAGAGAGTATTTTTGAGATTGTGAAAAAAATGGGGGATGCAAGAGAGGGCAAGCAAAACAAAGTTTTGCTCCAACACCAAACATAGGACTTGATTGTCCCAATCAAGAAAAAGAAGAAAGAAAGTAGGGGAAGAGAGATAGTAAAAGGTAAAAAGAGAAAGGAAGAAGAAGGGTGTATGGATTCTCTTCGTGTGTGATTCGGGTTTTGAAGTGGGAGAAGAGTTGGGAAGGTGAGGCTTTGATAAGGGGTGAATGGTATGGTTCGAAAGGTGGGAAATAAAAAGGGTTAAATGTTTTCCCACTTGGGGAGTGGCGCCTAGCGTGGGAAGAGGCGCCAACTCTTATCTCACTGTGTCTTCTGCATGTGTTGAGTTCCAAAGTGTAAGTACACTTTGACTTCCTTGCTTTATGAGTTGTTCAAGATATGGACCCTATCTTCTATCTTGAAATTGAAACTGAAACCCATTAGTAATGACCCGGCCAAGGTCGATGTTATCACCACTTTACCTCACCCCTCATCAGTGAGGGAGGTCCGCTAGTTTTTGGGACATGCAGGATTCTATAGGCGCTTTATCAAGGATTTCAGCAAGATTGCTTTGCCATTGTCGCGCCTACTCCAAAAATATGTGGATTTTGAGTTTGATAGTGAATGCGTGAAAGCTTTTGAAGAGCTAAGGAGAGTTCTTACCACGGCACCAATTGTGTGAGGCCCCAACTGGACGTTGCCATTTGAGATAATGTGCGATGCGTCAAACCATGCTGTAGGTGCCGCACTTGCATAGCACGATAGTAAACTCCCTTATGTCATTGCTTACTCTTCTAAGACACTAGATGCATCACAATCTAACTATACCACTACTGAAAAAGAACTCCTAGCTATTGTTCATGCTTTAGATAAATTCAGATCTTATTTGCTAGGGTCAAAGATAGTGGTATACACGGATGATGCAGCTTTAAAGTACTTATTGACAAAGAATGAGTCAAACCCTAGACTCATACGTTGGATCTTGCTTTTGCAAGAATTCAACATTGAGATTAGGAACCGGAGCAGATCTCAAGCTTTCCTTGGTTTGCCCCAATGGCGAACTACTTGGTTGCAAAAATCTTCCCTCCCAACTTTTCGAAAAACCAAAGGGACAAGTTGAGGAGTGATTCCAAATACTATATTTGGGATGACCCTCACTTGTGGAAGAGAGGCGTGGACCAAGTAATTCGAAGATGTATCCCAAAATCTGAAACCCAACCAATTCTTGAAGCTTGTCATTCGTTCGACTGTGGTGGCCACTTTGGCCCACAAAAGACCGCTAAAAAAGTGTTGGATTGTGGATTCTGGTAGCCAACCTTATTCAAGGATGCTAACCAGTTATGTGTGTCTTGCCATCGGTGTCAGAGGTCGGGAAACACATCCCAAAGGGATGAAATGGCTCAGCAACCTATGTTGTTCTATGAGATATTTGATGTATGGGGCATTGACTTTATGGGACCATTTCCCAACTCTAGTGGGTATCTGTATATTTTGTTAGCGGTTGACTACGTGTCAAAGTGGGTAGAGGCCATACCTACCCGCCTTGATGATGCCAATGCCGTTGTTTCTTTTATTAGGAATCATATTGTGTGTCGTTATGGGTCGCCACGAGCAATCGTGAGCGACCAAGGATCCCACTTTTGTAACAGGAAGGTAGAATCATTGCTCAAGCGCTATGGAGTGTCGCATAAGGTTGCTACTGCTTATCATCTGCAAACAAATGGACAAGCGGGAGTGTCCAATCAGGAAATTGAGAGGATTTTGGAGAAAGTGGTTAATCCACAAGGAAAGGATTGGAGCCTCCGGTTAGGAGATGCGCTATGGGCGTATAGAACAGCCTACAAGACTCCGATAGGGATGAGTCCCTTCCGGATCATCTATGGTAAGGCATGCCATCTTCCGGTGAAGATTGAGCATCGAGCCTATTGGGCGGTAAAGCAGTGCAACATGGATTTAGCCAAGGCGGGTGAAGCTAGGAAGCTACAACTAGAGGAGCTTGAGTGTTTGAGGAACGAGTCATATGAGAATGCCCGGATCTATAAAGAGAAGACCAAAGCATTTCATGATCATCACATCCAGAAGAAGGACTTTCAAGAAGGTGATGAAGTCCTCCTCTATAACTCAAGGCTTCGATTTATGCCTGGCAACCTTCGCTCTAGATGGGAAGGACCTTTCAAGGTGAAGGAGATAAAGCCATATGGAGTGGTGGAGTTGTTTGATCCCAAGAGTGCAGCAACTTTCAAAGTAAATGGACATAGAGTGAAGAAGTATCATGGTTACAAGCCCCCAAAAGAGCTAGAGGTGTACCTATTGGAGGATGCACCAAGGAGAGAAGAAGCTTAAGAAAAGGACCGTCCAACTTAAGGACGTTAAAGAAAAGTGTTAAGTGGGAGGCACCCCACCGTGGTAAGATCTTCCTTGTTTATACCATCTTATTTGTAACCTTAAATAATTGTGATTTTTGTGGTTTCTTGATGATTAATTGATTGCATAGGAATGCTAGTTTTATTCTTCTTGTTGATTAGATAGGATGTTAATCTAGTTTTCCTCATTTTGGTATGGATGAATTGTTGAAGTAAGGAGAATGCTATGTTTTGAATTGTGCATGACATTGTGAAGTGTTCTCTTTGGCTACTAACTTAAACACCTACCAAGAATGTGTTAGAATAGGTCTTGTTATGTTGAAAAAAAAAAGAGATAGAAAAATGAAAAATGGGCACCGACGCGCCAACGCACTGTGCGCGCGTGCCGGTGGTGCAATTTCACCTCTTGGGCCAATTACCCAAGAGTTATGCCCACTTCGTGCCCAACTCACGCCAGGCACTCACGCATTCGCGTACTTGCCGCCTGCGTGCACCATAGCAAAACACCCATCAACGCGCAAGCGCATTGTGTGCGTGCGCGCCGATGGCGATATCTGGACTCTCTGGTACAAAAACCAGAGAGTTGTGCCACATTTGGGCCAACCTTGTGCCAAAACTGACGCCTCTGTGTGTTGTGCGCGTCCGCGCCAGTCGAAAAAACCTTCAGGCACGCATCCGCGCAAGGTGTGCGTCCGTGCGCCTGCGCCATTCACCAACTATGGTACAAAATCCAGAGACTTATGCCAACTTTGTGCCACTTTTGTGCCAGGGGCATAACTCCCCTTCCGCGGGCGCGCCACTACCGCGCAAGCGGCCGTTGCTAACACCCTCACCGATGCGCCAGCACACTGTGCGTGCACGCGCCGGTTGCGCGAATCAGTTTTATAACTTTGCGCCATGTTCTGTTCCCACTTCCCAATCCCTTTTCTTTCTTAATTCCCCTTTTCTTCTTCCTCCATCACACTCCTCTTCTTCTTCTTCTTCTTCCATAATCCACACCCTTGTCTCTGGCCACTCATCGGCGACAACCACCTCTTCCGGTGGCACTACACTTCTCCTATCTTCTTTCTCATCTTCACAAAAGAAGACTCAACCTTGTTCTCTTCTACTTCTCAAGGTTTTACTTCTCTCATTTCTTTACTTTCATTTTCTTTGCATTATTTTTTCTAGTTAGATGCTTCTTGTTGCTTTACATAGTTCCTCCTTTACTTACATGATGATGTTTCTTGCTTTTTTGTGTTTGCTTATTTTTCCTTTTCCTTATTTTCCCATGGATGTTGAATTGAGTTTAATTTGCTTTAATAGATCTTTTGTCATTCTTTTTCTTATCTTTGCCAATGTGTGATGTCTATGTGATGATTGATGTTCTATTTTGGGCTTTGAATTGATTAAGTATCTCATAATTACTCTTTGCTTAATAATTGCACACCAAGTGTTCGAGGAAATGCATAGATACCATTTTGGTTTCTTTTGCCTATGTACTTTCAATTGGATGCTTCTCCTCAGTCACTTGTTATCCTTTACAAGCATTGAGTCCACTTTGCTTGATAATTAGATACACATTGAATGTGACTTGTTCTTTGTTATGGATGCTTGAGATTACTCCTCTCATGCCACTGCATGCTTTACTTCCTCTTGCATCCCATGCCAAGTGTTGTGACCCATGTCTTTATGATTACTATCCTTCACTTGCATGTTTTTATTAAAATGATACCTTGGGTTTAATGTTTTCCTATTTCCCTTCTTTTCTCAGGATGGCCACCACGAAAGGCAAGGCAAAAGCTCCAAGAAAACCAGCCGTAAAGAGGGCACCCCAAAGATCCACTTCTAAAGCGCACTCTTCATTCGGAGCCGGATCCTTAACTAAGAAAGCGAAGACACCCGCTCCTATTGATGAGAAGGAAAAGAGCAAGCCAGCGAAAGAGTCTTCAAGGTTTCCCAACTGCTTCTGTGAATTTAAGTTCCCCTCCATAGCGGTACGGAACTATCATCCCGAGCATCTACTCGCTCCGTCGGACAAGGTTGCTCCTTGTATTTTACCCCGCATTGAACGATGAGGATGGGAGTTTCTTTTGAGAAAACTGAAGAGACGGAAGATTAATGGTTTAGAAGTTATAGTAAACTCTCGTTGCAAGTATAGTTACTAAACCAAGCAATCAACCTTTCTTACAAACGTTTTGGTTGTCACAAGTAACAAACCCCTTAAAAATTGATAACCGAGTATTTGAACCTCGGGTCGTCTTCTCAAGGAATTGCAGGGAAGTATGTTCTTATTATTAGTTATGAGTCTTGTAAATTGGGGGTTTTGAAAGTAAGGAAGCAGTATGTTGAATGATAAGAAAAATAAAATAGTAATAATAAAATAAACTCTTGGCAAGGTAATAGAATTGGAAGTCCTATCCTTGTCAATTGTAATGAGAATTGGATTTTAATCCCACCTTGTTAACCTCTAACTATGAAGGTAAATCAAGTGGATTAATCAGCTTAATCCTCAGGTCCTAGTCAATTCCTATGGAAAGACTAGAGTTATTGGAGCAACTCCAAATTTCAACCACTGCTTTTTTTGACAGCTCAAGCGTTACCAATTACTTAACCAAAGCCAAAAGGAAGAAAATATCTAAATTAAATTAAAAACATTCATAAATAGAATAAAACATTGATAAACTGAAATACCTCAATTTATACTAATAAAGATATCAAATGTAACGTGAAAAAGTTCATAAATTAAATTGAGAAAATAAACGGAAAATTGAACCTCATAAAAAGAAACAATCCTGAAAGTAAGAAAAATCCTAATCCTAAATCCTAAGAGAGATGAGAGAACCTCTCTCTCTAAAAATTACATCTAAATCCTAAAATTGTGTATTATGAGCTTGATTATGAATGGATGCATTCTCCCACTTTATAGCCTCTAATCTGTGTGTTCTGGGCTGAAACTGGGTCAAAAACAGCCCAGAAATCGCTCGAGAAGAAAACTGCCACGCTGATTTTCGGAACTGCGACGCGTCCACGTGGATCACGCGGTCGCATCACCTCGTGTCAGGGTAACTATGGCATATTATATATCAAATTGAAGCCCCGTATGTTAGCTTTCTAACGCAACTGGAACCGCGTCATTTGGATCTCTGTAGCTAAAGTTATAGCCATTTGAGTGCGAAGAGGTCAGGCTGGACAACTTAGCAATTTCTCCAACTTCTTGTATTCCTTCCACTTTTGCATGCTTCCTCCCCATCCTTTGAGCCATTCTTGCCCTGTAATCTCTGAAATCACTTAACACACATATCAAGGCATCTAATGGTAATAACAGAGGATTAAACATAGGGAACTTAAGGCCAAAGAAGCATGTTTTCAATCAAAGCACATAATTAGGAAGGTAAATGTGAAACCATGCAAATAGTATGAATAAGTGGGTAAAGAGTTGATAAAAACCACTCAATTGAGCACAAGATAAACCATGAAATAGTGGTTAATCAAAAACCAAGGGAAATCAACCTCTCTTGGGTTGAAGAATTCTACAATAACTACCATCTTTCCTCCTTTCAATCGGTATACATGTGCCGCAAGCAAGTCTTGGTTTCGAAAGAGGCTATTCAGCAAGTGCTTAATGTCCTACCAGTACCAAGTGACATGGATGGTTACCAAGAAGTCTTACGTCAGTGAGAGAAGTTTGGATTTGATTGGGACTCGATCCTTCGAGTCATTGCTGAGCCAGAGGCATCTTGGATCCATGGTCGACTCCGGATGAGGCCCAAGAGCATTGACGCTCGCTTCCTCACTGTGGAAGCTAGAGCTTGGGCCCAGATCCTATCTCACTATGTGCTACCTAGCACCCATAAGTCGTCCTTCATGGCAGACCTCGCCTTGCTTGTTTGGTGTGTTCTCACGGAGAAGCCAGTGAACATTCCGCTTCTTGTCAAGCAAGCAATGAGTCAAGTTCACGACCGGGGTAATTTACCATTTCCAGCATTGGTATCTGATTTAGTTGCTACTGCGAGTGTTCCTTGGAAAGTAAAGGACAGAAAGATTATAGTTCCGGCTAAGGGCGATGTGGTCCCAACCGGAAAATACTTACATCTTCCCATGAACAACCTGAGCCTTGACATAGCGCTTCCATCTACTATTTCTTCCACTTCATCATCACCACCACGACAAAGATCCATACATCAAAGGATAGAAGATCTTCACCGGAAGCTTGATAAATAAGAGCGGCGCAATCAACGTCGATAGACTTACATCAAGAAGCTTCTGCGTTGTGTTACCCCTAGCATGGAGGAACCCGAAATATTCACATTGATGAACGAAAAATTGTGTGGTCTAGAATTTCACTAATGAATTCTCGTTGTAAAGTATAGTTTCTAAACCAAACAATAGTCCTTTCATACAAAAATTTTGGTTGTCACTTGTACAAACCCCAAATGAAAATTAACTGGAGTATTTGGACTCCGGGTTGTCTCACGAGGAATTGCAATGAAGTGTATCCTTATTGGCTGTGAAGATGCAAGGGGGTTTTTGGTTGATAAGAGGGGCAACAAAATAAATGACAAGAAAAGTGAATCAAACAAGTAACTAAAGAAAGCAAGTAATAAAGAGAGAGACATTCATGGTAAGGATTGAGAATATAAGCTTTCTATCCTAGTCATCCAACAAATAGGGAGAAAGTCAAACAAGACTAATTAATCATATCACAAATATAAACAAGAATTTATCTTATTATGTCATCTCCAACATTGGAAGAAGGTATCATATTATCTTCCATGAGAGAAAGTCTAATAAGACTAGCTAATCTCAATCCAAAGATTCTAATCAACTTACTAATTAAATTAGCAAAAGATTAGCGTCAATGGAAACAATATTAGCTAACAACTCTAGATCACCAACATGAATTGGGTTTTTATGACTCAAGATTGCCTAATTACTCTTTCCAAACCAAGAATGCTCAAATCTACTCTAACATCCAACCAAGCATTTTGTCAAACACTTGGTGGGTAGTAAAGGAAAGCATGGTAAATGAGCAAGAATAGTAAAATCTACTAACTACAAATTGTAAGGAAACAAGATCAACAACTCAAATCAACAATAAAGAAACATCAAACATTAAATTGCATTAAAAGTAAATCAAATCCAACAAGAGAATTCATGAACATAAAAGAGAACAAAATAAAGGAAATGACAAGTAAAACTAGAAGAATAGAGATGTAACAATAAGAAATTAAAAGGAGGAACTAAATTAAAACATGAATTAAAAGTTGGATTTAAGAAAATTAAACCTAAACTATCCTAATTTCTAGAGAGAAGAGAGAGCTTCTCTCTCTAGAATTCTACCCTAAAACATGATGAAAACTAAACTATGACTACTTGGTTCATTCCCCATTTAATCCTTGGATTCAATAGCATCAGAAATGAGTTGGATTAGGTCCAAAATGCTTCAGAAATTGCTGGGGTCGATTTCACTAAAGTGGACCCACAAGCAACATCGGTGCGCACGCGTACATGGCACATGCGCGCCCCTATACGCAAAGAAACATATGACAAATTTTATATTATTTTGAAGCCCCGGATGTTAGCTTTCCAACGCAACCAGAACCGCCTCATTTGGATCTCTGTAACTCAAGTTATGGTCGATTAAGTGCCAGGAGGTCAAGCTTGACAGCTTTACGGTTCCTTCATTTCTTCATGAGTTCTCCCACTTTGCATGCTTTTCTCCTCACTTCTTACATCCAATACTTGCCTTATGAACTGAAATCACTCAACAAACATATCAAGGCATCGAATGGAATTAAAATGAATTAAAATCACCAATTTTAGGGCCTAAAAAGCATGTTTTCACATTTAAGCACAAATCAAGGGAGAATTACAAAACCATGCTATTTCATTGAATAAATGTGAGAAAAGTTGATAAAATCCCCCTCAAATAAGCACAACATAAACCACAAAATTGGGGTTTATCAAATCTCCACACACTTAAACCAAGCATGTCCTCATGCTAAGAATAAAGAAGAACAAGAAAAGGGTTATGAACATTTATTCAATGCAAATAAACTATATGCACCTATCTATATGAATGCAACTAAATGAAAAATGATTCTACCTACTTGGTTAAAAGCAAATCAATCTCCAAGAACATATATGCACATGTAGGGCTGAGGTCATATGACGACTCACAAACTCTTCCAATTCAAATATCAAAATAAAGTTCAAATAGACTTGCAAGAAGAAAGCTCATGAAAGCCAGGAACAAGGAATTGAGCATCGAACCCTCACCGGAAGTGTATCCGCTCTAGTCGCTCGAGTGTATAGGTCGATTCACTCAATTCTCCTCTAATCATGCTTTTCAAGATTTGTTTTTCATCTAACAATCAACAATTATTCAATGCATGCATACATTCATCATAAGGTCTTATTCATAGGTTGTAATGGGGCTAGGGTAAAGGTAAGGATGCATATGGTCAAGTGAGCTTGAAATTTGTATCTTTGATTAGCCTAAGCTCTCACCTAACACATGTAACAAACTATACAATTCTAGTACACAATCTAGCTACCCATGATTCCCACTTTTTCATATATTCATGCATTCTTTTTAATTCACATTCCATATGCATTGATTTTTATTGAACTTTACTTTGGGGCATTTTTGTCCCCTTTTTTATTTCTTTTTCTTTTTTTTTTCTTTTTCTATATTATATTATATATATATATATATATATATATATATATATATATATATGTTATTTTTTTTCTTTTGTCTTTATCATCATTTTTTTTCTAAAGTATATACAAATGTATCAATGCATACGGTTTTACATATAGTGCATGAATATGTACCCAATTCCCAAAATATAAAAACACACTTTCCTCTCAACCAATGTCCCAAGTTTCCCTACCCAAATGATACACACCCTCACTAGCCTAAGCTAATCAAAGATCCAAATTAAGGGACATTTATTGTTCTTCACTTAGGAGTAGTGATGTGCTAATATTAAGAACAAAAGGGGTTAATTAGGCTAAAAATTGGCTAACAATGGTTGATAAAAGGTAGGCTATTTGGGAAAGTGAGCTAGATGAAATGATGGCCTCAATCATATAAGTGCATGTATACATGGAATAATGGACATAAAGAATCAAACAAATCAAATATTACAATCATAGAAAAAGAACAATGCACACAAGAATGGAAATAAGTGGTTATATGATGTAACCACACAATTGGGCCCAAAACTCACATGCTTGTGTCCTTAGCTCAAAAACCATGTTCCAAAATAAATTTTTCAAGCAAGTTCGTCAAGAAAAAAAATTTTTTTTTCAAATTGGTAGGGTGCCCTAAAAAACAGTTTCTTGGAAAAGAAATCATCACCCTAACCAAGTAGTCCTAACATAAAAAGAAGTGGTAAAATATGTACAAATTCTAACTATCATGCAACCTATCATGCAATGCAACAACTAATCTAACAAAGACAAAAATTAAAAATTGGTGTTGAGAAAGGAAGTTGTTACCCATGGAGGTCGGTCGGACGACCTCCTCACACTTAAAAATTTACACCGTCCTTGGTGCATGCAAAGAAGAGTAAAGTGGACGGGTTGCTACAATTGATGAGTTTCTTCAAAAGGTTGTGCGGGTGAGCTTGTTTGTTGCCCCATTTAGAAGCTTTTCCCTTCCTTTCCTTCTTGGTGGCCAACCTAAAAGGGAAGAAAAAGAAAGAAAATTAAGCCTACAACAAAGATATGAAAGCAATTAGAACATAGGCGGGGGCTAATGCCAAATAAAAGTAGGGTCCTCAATACATGTTAGCTACGCATGTAAGTGAGAATACAATTCAAGCAAAGGCATATCAATTAATACTTGATGCAAGAATAAAGTCAAAGCATAGGCAAATGACATGAAGAGCATGTTGCATCAAGCTTAATCAACAATTGACACAAACAAGATTAGTGATAAGCATGAGAGCATTTGGTCCCATCCTAACTCACTGATGATGAGGTATAAAAAAAAACAAGGGATCGTGAGTCAGGAAGGACTAAAGCACTAATCTTGTGTGTAGAGCAAATATTACAATTAATGTCAAACAAGTCACAAAGCACCAAGATTAACCAAGAAATTCTCAACAATTGAATATAAGAATCCAACACCATTATTAAAATGAGAAACTTAGAAAAGAAAATAAGAACAAGTTATAAAAACAAAATTAAAATGCAATATATGAAAATAAGCAAATGCAATAAAAAAAAATGAAAGAAAAGAAATTTTTTTTTTGTTATTTTGTTATTTTTTTATTTTTTTATTTTTTTTACCGGCGCGGACGCGTCATGCACACATCCGCGCCGATGCGCAGTTTTGGCCAAGGGACGCGTACGCGCCAGGTGCGCGCACACGTGGGTTGCAGGCACAGAATAGGCACAAACTGGGCATAACTCTCTGGAACATGTACCAGGAGGGCAGGTGGCGGTATTGGCGCGCACGCGCACAGCGTGCGTGCGCGCGCATTGTGCAATTAGCTTCAAGGATGCGAACGCGCCAGGTGCGCGCATGCGCGGGTGGTTTGTGCCTCAGGCATAGTGCTGGCGTAATGTAGGCGCAACTCTCGGGTCAATGTATAGAGGGATGAATTTTTGCATCCATGCGTCCGCGCACATGGCGTGCCCGCATGGATGGTTGAAAATGCTTGAGGCGCGCGTACGCGCCAGGTGCGCGCACGCGCGGGTTGGTGCTCTATTTTTCAAAATTTTTCCAAGTTCTTACACCAAACTATGCATTCCAAACCTCCAAACAGCTACTCAAACACCACAAAACCTTATTTAACATATTATACTACCAAATAAACTCAATAAACTACTCTAAATATGAATTTAAACTAATTCTACCAATATTTACAAACGTGAAAATGAAAAGATATTACCATGGTGGGGTGTCTCCCACCTAGCACTTTTGTTTATTGTCCTTAAGTTGGACTTATGGGGAGCTTTTCTTAAGGTGGCTTGTGCTTGAAGCTATCCTTGAACATCCACCAATGCTTGAGTCTCCAATAAGCTCCATTCTTCATTTTTAATATCTTCAAGCTTTGATGGAGTTCTTCACAAACCATAAGATCCCAAATTTAATTCTCCTTGTGCGATCCGGGATCCCACACTTTGTTTTGACACCCATCTTCAAATTGATCACCATGATTCCAATTGGGTGGCATGACCTTAAAATTCTCAATTAGGCACCCAAACATTCTCCTAGACCCATGCAATTTGGTTCTACACCAACCATTAATTTTCAACTTTGAGCAAGCAACCATCATGAACTTAGAGTGATGTGCCCAACTACTACACAACTCTCTCCTACTCTTGACTCCACAAAGAGCTCTAAGTTGCCCATCCGTCTCAAGCAAACCATATTCAAGTGAGAAATTAAAGCTTAGGGATAAGAATTTTACCCACTTGAATGTTGTATTGGATGGTGACTTAGGAAGGGGTGGTCCTAATGATCTTGCAAGTTCCACTCCCTTGTGCTCTTCTTTGACTACCTCCACCTCTTCACAAGCTTCTTCAAATTTAACCTATTCCTCTTGGTAGCTCTCTTCCAATTCAATCTCTTCTTCATTGCTTACCAAGGGCATGAGAGGTTGTGCATCTTCTTCTTTGATCTCAATTTCAAGCCCAATGGGAGAGGATTCAATTGTAGATAGGAACTTGATGAGCGGACATTTTATACGCTTTTTGGGGTTAATTTCATATAGATTTTAGTATGTTTTAGTTGGTTTTCAGTTCATTTTCATTAGTTTCTAGGCAAATTCCACATTTCTGGACTTTACTATGAGTTTGTGTATTTTTCTGTAATTTCAGGTATTTTCTGGCTGAAATTGAGGGTGCTGAGCAAAAATCTGATTCAGGCTGAAAAAGGATTGCTGATGCTGTTTGATTCTGACCTCCCTGCACTCAAAATGGATTTTCTGGAGCTACAGGACTCCAAATGGCGTGCTTCCAATTGCGTTGGAAATTATACATCCAGGGCTTTCCAGCAATATATAATAGTACATACTTTGCTCAAGGATAGACGACGTAAACTGGCGTTAAACGCCAGCTCTCTGTCCAATTCTGGCGTCCAGCGCCAGAAACACGTTGCAAGTTGGAGTTCAACGCCAGAAAATGATCCAAAGCTGGCGTTGAACGCTCAAAACAGCCCCAGGCACGTGAAAGCTTTAGTCTCAGCCCCAGCACACACCAAGTGGGCCCCAGAAGTAGATTTCTGCACTATCTATTATAGTTTACTCATTTTCTGTAAACCTAGGTTACTAGTTTAGTATTTAAACAACTTTTAGAGATTTATTTTGTATCTCATGACATTTTAGATCAAAACTTTGTACTCTTTGATGGCATGAGTCTCTAAACTCCATTGTTGGGGGTGAGGAGCTCTGCTGTGTCTCGATGAATCAATGCAAGTATTTCTGTTTTCCGTTCAAACATGCGTGTTCCTATCTAAGATATCCATTCGCGTCTAACTATGGAGAAGGTGATGATCAGTGACACTCATCACCTTCCTCAATCCATGAACGTGTGTCTGACAATCACCTCCGTTCTACATCAGATTGAATGAATATCTCTTAGATTCCTTAATCAAAATCTCCATGGTATAAGCTAGATTGATGGCGGCATTCATGAGAATCCGGAAAGTCTAAACCTTGTCTGTGGTATTCCGAGTAGGATTCTGGGATTGGATGACTGTGACGAACTTCAAAGTCGCAAGTGCTGGGCGTAGTGACAGACGCAAAAGGATAGTAAATCCTATTCCGGGACGACTGAGAACCTGCAGATGATTAGCCGTGCGGTGACAGCGCACTTGGACCCTTTTCACTGGAAGGATGGATGGTAGCCATTGACAACGGTGATCCACCAACATACAACTTGCCATAGAAGGACGTGCGTGCGTGAATCAGAGGACAGAGGAAAGCAGAGATTCAGAAGACAAAGCATCTCCAAAACTCCAACATATTCTCCATTACTGCATAACAAGTAACCTTTAACCCATGCTCTCTTGTTTATTCGCAATTCATCTGATAAATATAATTGACTTCCTGACTAAGAATTGCAAGATAACCATAGATTGCTTCAAACCAACAATCTCCGTGGGATTCGACCCTTACTCACGTAAGGTATTACTTGGACGACCCAGTGCACTTGCTGGTTAGTGGTACGAGTTGTGAAAAGTGTGATTCACAATTCGTGCACCAAGTTTTTGGCGCCGTTGCCAGGGATTGTTCGTGTTTGAACAACTAACGGTTTATTTTGTTGCTTAGATTAGGAAAATTTTTCCTTTTGGTTTAGAGTCTCTTATTATTGTTCTTGGTTAAAAATATTCTTCTTCAAAACAAGTGTTACATTTATTGCCCAATTGGCTAGAGTGTTGGTTTATGTTCTTGATGATTGAGCACCAGTTTTATTAAAAAAATCTTTTTCAAAAATAATTTTCCCTTGATTAAATCTTGTGCCAAACTTTAAATTTGGTGTTTTTTTATTGATTTTTCTTGGGTTTTCTAAAAATTTTAAGTTTGGTGTTCCTTATTCATGTTCTTGTGTTCTTGTGAGTCTTCAAAGTGTTCTTGCATTTTCCTTGTGTCTTGATCTTAAAATTTTTAAGTTTGGTGTTCCTTGGTGTTTTCCCTCCAAAATTTTCGAAAACTAGGAACATTAGATCTAAAAATTTTAAATCTTGTGCTATTTTATTGTTTTTCTCTTTCCTCACTAAATTCAGAAAAAAAATAAAAAAATAAATATCTTTTCTCTCTATTTCTAAAACAAATTTTCGAAATTCATTTATAAAATTCAGATTTTTTTTTTAAATTTAAAATCTTTTCCAAATCATATCTTTTTCAAAACTTCCTGACCACTTTCTCCTCCCTCATTTTTTCGAAAATCTTCACCTATTTTTATTTATTTTATTTTAATTTATTTTATTTTCGAAATAAAGAAATAAATAAATAAATAAAAATAAAATTTTTTATTTTATATCATCTCCCTTTTTCCATCATGGTTCTAAGTGGAAATGAACAGTCCAGGAGGACTCTGGGGTCATATGCTAACCCCTCTACTGCTTCATATGGGAGTAGTATCTGCATACCCTCCATTGGAGACAGTAGCTTCGAGTTGAATCCTCAGCTCATTATCATGGTGCAGCAAAGTTGCCAGTATTCCGGTCTTCCACAGGAAGAACCTATAGAGTTTCTGGCACAATTTTTACAAATTGCTGACACAGTACATGATAAGGAAATAGATCAGGATGTCTACAGACTATTACTGTTTCCGTTTGCTGTAAAAGATCAAGCTAAGAGGTGGTTAAATAACCAACCTAAGGCCAGCATAAGAACATGGAAACAGCTGACAGAAAAATTCCTGAGTCAATACTTTCCCCCAAAACAGATGACACAGCTAAGGCTGGACATCCAAGGCTTTAAACAAGGAGATAATAAATCTCTTTATGATGCCTGGGAGAGATACAGAGAGATGCTACGAAAATGCCCCTCTGAAATGTTTTCAGAGTGGGTTCAGTTAGACGTCTTCTATTATGGGCTTGCAGAAGGAGCTTAGATGTCTCTAGATTACTCAGCTGGTGGATCTATCCACATGAGAAAGACAATTGAAGAAGCTCAAGAGCTCATTGATACAGTTCCCAGGAATCAGCATCTGTACCTAAGCAGTGACCCTTCCATGAAAGAAGAGGTTAAAACAGTAGCTGCTGAACTCAGCCCTGTAAAATAAGCTGCTGAATTCAATCAGCAATTGGACTTTCTAACAAAGCAGTTAGCCGAATTCAAGGATAAACTACAAGAGACAAGGATGGCTAATATAAATATGGAAGAACAATTGAAGCAAACAAAGCAGCAGCTGTCAAGACAAATAACAGAAGAATGCCAAGCAGTTCAATTAAGAAGTGGGAAAATATTAAATACCCCACCTCAAGGCAGCAAAGAGTTAAGGAATGAGCAAACCACCCAAAATTCACCTGAGGACAGTAAGAGCCCAGGGAAAAGTAATTCTGGCGTTAAAACGCCAGCAATCTGGTGGAAGGCTGGCGCTGAACGCCCAGATCAAACACACACAAGTGCTGATGACAACCCCTCTAAAAAGGCTTCTTCAACCACTTCTGTAGGCAATAAACCTACAGCAACTAAGGTTGAGGAATATAAAGCCAAGATACCTTATCCTCAAAAACTCCGGAAAGAGGAACAGGATAAGCAATTTGCTCGCTTTGTAGATTATCTCAGGACTCTTGAAATAAAGATTCCATTTGCAGAGGCACTTGAGCAAATACCTTCTTATGCCAAGTTCATGAAAGAGATCTTGAGTCATAAAAAGGATTGGAGAGAAACAGAAAGAGTTCTCCTCACTGAAGAATGCAGTGCAGTCATTCTGAAAAGCTTTTCTGAAAAGCTTAAAGACCCTGGGAGTTTTCTGATACCATGCATATTAGAAGGTAACTGCACCAAGACAGCTTTGTGCGATCTTGGGGCAAGCATCAACCTAATACCTGCATCCACTATCAGAAAGCTTGGCTTAACTGAAGAAGTTAAACCAACCAGGATATGTATCCAACTTGCTGATGGCTCCATTAAATACCCATCAGGCGTGATTGAAGATATGATTGTCAGAGTTGGGCCATTCGCCTTTTCCACTGACTTTGTAGTGCTGGAAATGGAGGAGCACAAGAGTGCTACTCTCATTCTAGGAAGACCCTTCCTAGCAACTGGACGAACCCTCATTGATGTCCAACAAGGGGAAATAACCCTGAGAGTCAATGATGATGAGTTTAAGTTGAATGCGGTCAAAGCCATGCAGCATCCAGACACATCAAAAGACTGCATGAAAGTTGATCTTATTGACTCTTTGGTAGAAGAGATCAACATGGCTGAGAGTCTCGAATCAAAGTTGGAGGACATCTTTAAAGATGTTCAGCCTGATTTGGAGGATTCAGAGGAGATTAAAGAGCCTCTGAAATTTCCTCTGGAAGAGGAAAAACCTCCTAAACCTGAGCTCAAACCATTACCACCATCCCTGAAATATGTATTTCTGGGAGAAGGTGACACTTTTCCAGTGATCATAAGCTCTACTTTAAATCCACAGGAAGAGGAAGCACTTATTCAAGTGCTAAGGACACACAAGACAGCTCTTGGGTGGTCCATAGGTGACCTTAAGGGCATAAGCTCAGCTAGATGCATGCACAAAATTTTATATGAGGATAATGCTAAACCAGTGGTTCAACCACAGAGGCGGCTAAATCCAGCCATGAAGGAAGTGGTGCAGAAAGAGGTCACCAAATTACTAGAGGCTGGGATTATTTATCCTATTTCGGATAGCCCCTGGGTGAGCCCTGTCCAAGTCGTCCCAAAAAAGGGAGGCATGATAGTGATTCACAATGAAAAAAATGAACTGGTTCCTACAAGAATAGTTACAGGGTGGCGAATGTGTATTGACTACAGAAGGCTCAATACAGCCACCAGAAAGGATCATTTCCCTTTACCATTCAAAGACCAGATGCTAGAAAGACTGGCAGGTCATGATTACTACTGCTTTTTGGATGGCTACTCAGGCTATAACCAGATCACAGTGGATCCCCAGGATCAAGAGAAAACAGCATTCACATGTCCATCTGGAGTGTTTGCTTATAGAAGGATGCCATTTGGGCTGTGTAATGCGCCTGCAACCTTCCAGAGATGCATGCTTTCTATTTTCTCTGATATGGTGGAAAAATTTCTGGAAGTCTTCATGGATGACTTCTCAGTATATGGAGACTCATTCAGCTCCTGTCTTGATCACCTGAAACTTGTTCTGAAGAGATGCCAAGAGACCAACCTAGTTTTAAACTGGGAAAAATGTCACTTCATGGTGACTGAAGGGATTGTCCTTGGGCATAAAATCTTAAACAAGGGAATAGAGGTGGATCAAGCAAAAATAGAGGTAATTGAAAAATTACCACCACCTGCCAATGTTAAGGCAATCAGAAGCTTTCTGGGGCATGTAGGATTCTATAGGAGGTTTATAAAGGATTTTTCAAAAATCGCAAAACCTCTGAGTAATCTGCTAGCTGTTGACACGCCATTTGTGTTTGACACAGAGTGTCTGCAGGCGTTTGAAACGCTGAAAGCTAAGCTGGTCACAGCACCAGTTATTTCTGCACCAGACTGGACATTACCATTTGAGCTAATGTGTGATGCTAGTGATCACGCCATTGGTGCAGTATTGGGACAGAGGCATGACAAGCTTCTGCATGTCATTTATTATGCTAGTCGTGTTTTAAATGATGCCCAGAAAAATTACACAACCACAGAAAAAGAATTACTTGCAGTGGTTTATGCCATTGACAAGTTCAGATCATACTTAGTAGGATCAAAAGTGATTGTGTATACTGACCATGCTGCTCTTAAATATCTACTCACAAAGCAGGATTCAAAACCCAGGCTCATCAGATGGGTGTTGCTTCTGCAAGAGTTTGATATAGAAATAAGAGACAGAAAAGAGACAGAGAACCAAGTGGCTGATCATCTGTCCCGGATAGAGCCAGTAGAAGGGACGTCCCTCCCCTCTCTTGAGATCTCTGAGACCTTTCCGGATGAGCATTTATTTGCCATTCAGGAAGCACCATGGTTTGCCGATATTGCAAACTATAAAGCTGCAAGGTTCATACCCAAAGAGTACAACAGGCAACAAAATAAAAAGTTAATCACTGATGCAAAGTACTACTTGTGGGATGAACCCTATCTCTTTAAGAGATATGCAGACGGAATAATCCGTAGGTGTGTCCCTAGAGAAGAAGCATAGAGGATCCTATGGCATTGCCATGGATCTCAATATGGAGGCCATTTCGGAGGTGAGCGAACAGCCACCAAGGTCCTCCAATGTGGCTTCTATTGGCCCACACTCTATAAAGATTCCCGAGAGTTTGTACATAACTTTGACAGTTGCCAAAGAGCTGGTAATCTGCCTCATGGTTACGCCATGCCTCAACAAGGAATCTTGGAGATTGAGTTGTTGGACGTATGGGGAATTGACTTCATGGGACCTTTCCCACCATCATTCTCAAACACTTATATTCTGGTGGCAGTTGACTATGTATCAAAATGGGTTGAGGCCATTGCCACACCCACCAATGATACTAAAACAGTGCTGAAGTTCCTCCAGAAATATATCTTCAGCAGGTTTGGGGTCCCTAGAGTACTAATCAGTGATGGGGGCACTCACTTCTGCAACAAACAGCTTTACTCTGCCATGGTCCGGTATGGGATTCGCCACAAGGTGGCGACTCCATATCATCCACAGACTAATGGACAAGCTGAAGTCTCTAACAGAGAGCTAAAAAGAATCCTAGAACGGACTGTAAATACCCGTAGAAAGGATTGGGCAAGAAGCTTGAATGATGCTCTGTGGGCATACAGAACAGCATTCAAGACTCCTATAGGGACCACTCCATACCAACTGGTCTATGGTAAGGCATGTCACCTGCCCGTGGAACTGGAACATAAAGCTTACTGGGCAACCAGATTCCTGAACTTTGATGCCAGATTAGCTGGAGAAAAAAGATTGCTCCAGCTAAATGAGCTAGAGGAATTCAGATTCACTGCTTTCGAAAATGCCAAGCTTTATAAAGAAAAATAAAAAAAGTGGCATGACAGAAAGCTGTCATCTAGAATCTTTGAACCAGGGCAAAAGGTTCTGCTGTTCAACTCTAGGCTCAGGCTATTCCCCAGGAAACTGAAGTCCCGGTGGAGGGGACCATATGTGATTACAAGTGTATCACCATATGGTTATGTGGAGCTTCAAGATATTGATTCTGATAAGAAGTTCATTGTCAATGGACAGAGAATCAAGCACTATCTTGAAGGCAATGTTGAGCAAGAGTGTTCAAGGCTGAAGCTAGACTAAAAGCTCAGCAAGGTCCAGCTAAAGACAATAAAGAAGCGCTTGCTGGGAGGCAGCCCAACCATGGGGCATCAATCCTCTAAGCATTTTGCCCTATTTTTATTTCTATTTGTTTGTATAAAGTTCACTGATCCTAAGGTAAAGAGTCAATTGTATAAGTTCACAGGGTTACAGAAGGATTCTGCACACAAAACAGAGAAAAAGAGCTCACTGGCAAGAAAACGCTAGTAAAAGTCTGTTTTGGGCGTTCAACGCCCAACATAAGCATCCACTGGGCGTTGAACGCCAGTAAGGATAGCAATCTGGGCGTTAAACACCAGAAAGGGGCATCTTCTGAGCGTTGAACGCCAGAAAGAAGCTCCTTCTGGGCGTTCAACGCCAGATTTACAGCGTCCTGGGCGTTCAGAAAAATGCCCAGTGACAAAGGAGTTCCTGGCGTTCAACGCCAGAAAGAGGCAGCAGCTGGGCGTTGAACGCCCAGGAGAGGTAGCATTTGAGCGTTGAACGCCCAAAACATGCAGCGTTTGGGCGTTCAAACGCCAGGATGGTGGGGAGGAGGTAAATTCAATTTTCCTTCATATTTTTCATTTTAATCTTAATTTTCATGCGTCAATTCATGATTTCTTGCATAAACATGTTAAGAACCCTGATTTCTAAAATCCCTAATTTCTAAAAACCCTACCTTAAAAATATCAAATGTATCTTAATCCATAAGCACAAACCCTCTTTTTCAAATTCAATCCAACTCTTTTTCAAAATTTTCAAAACAAATCTATTTTTTTTCAACTAATATCTTTTTCAAATCTCCACATTATCTTTTTCAAAATCTAGACTTATCTTTTTCAAAAATTTTTCATTTCTTTTCAATTTCAAACTACATCCTCTCTTATCATATCTTCTATCTTATCTTTTTCAAATCAATCTTTTTATCATATCTTTTCAAAAATTTTCGAACCCACCCCCCTCCCCTTATATATGGGTTCGGTCTCCCCCCCTTCCATCAACAATTGCACCTAGCTCTCCTTCTATCCCTCTCCTTTCTTTTCCTTTGCTTGAGGACAAGCAAACCTCTAAGTTTGGTGTGTTTATCCGTGATCACTAAGAGCATGGCTCCTAAGGGAAAACAACACACTTCAAGAGGCAAGAAAGAGAGCGTTCCAAAACCACTTTGGAATCAAGGGAAGTTCTTATCTAAAGAACATACAGACCATTATTACAAAATAATGGGTCTAAGATCAGTGATCCCGGAAGTTAGATTCGATCTGAAAGAAGACGAATATCCAGAGATCCAGGAGCAAATTCGAATCAGGAACTGGGAGGTCCTAGCTAATCCTGAGACAAAAGTGGGAAGGAACATGGTCCAGGAGTTCTATGCTAATATGTGGCAGACAGACAAGCAAAAACTATCTGGAACTGCTTTCTATGAATATCGGACCATGGTCAGAGGAAAGATTGTTCATACCATCCCTGACAAGATCAGAGAGATCTTAAAGCTACCTCATCTGAAAGATGATCCAGACTTTTTCAACAGGAGAATGATGAGAACAGACAAGGGCCTAGATAAGATTCTAAAGGATATATGTATCCCTGGAGCAAGGTGGACCACTAGCACGAAGGGTATCCCAAATCAACTCAAAAGGGAAGATCTCAAGCCAGTCGCCAGAGGATGGCTGGATTTCATTGGGCATTCTCTGTTGCCCACCAGCAACCGTTCTAAAGTCACTGTTAAAAGAGCATTGATGATCCATTGCATCATGATGGGAAAAGAAGTGGAAGTTCATCAACTGATTTCAACTGAATTCTACAAAATTGCTAATAAAAATTCTAAAGAGGCCAGGTTGGCTTACCCAAGCTTGATTTCTCTGCTCTGCAAGGACACTGGGGTAAGGATGGGAATAACTGAGTATATCTCAATTGAGAAACCAATCACCAAAGCATCAATAGAAAAAGAACAAGCACAGGATGACCCCATCAAGAAGAAAACACAGGAATTTCTCCCAAAAATCCCTCAATCTGAATATTGGGAGTATCTTGAAACATCAGTTACCAAGATGCAAGAAGCTATGGAACAAATAATAAAGGAACAGGAGGAACAAAGTCAAATTCTTTGCTATTTGATTAAAGAACAGGAAGAGCAAGGGCATGACTTGAGGGAATTAAAGCGCCAGAAGTTATCTTTTGAAGGACCAAGCACCCCACAGATCCGAGGAACATCCACTTCCCAGAACAAAGGTTGTTAAATTCCAATTTCTGCTTTAACTCTGTGATAGTTGTCGTTATAGGAGTTTACCTTAGGAGTCATATAGTAGTAATTAGTGTCTATTTTGATTTTATCTCCAATTAAGTTGTAGTCTATTTTTCTCATCATCAGCAAACATGAGTAAAATAGCAGATCTTTTGAGTAAGAGGCAATAAAATTCGAGTTTTAATAAGAAAAATTCTAATCAGTAACATGTGGTGGCAATGCTTTCTTTCTTCTGAATGAATGCTTGAACAGTGCATATATCTTTTGAATTTGTTGTTTAAGACCGTTAGATATGTTGGCTCTTAAAAGAATGATGAACATGAGACATGTTATTGATAATCTGAAAATCACAAAAATGATTCTTGAAGCAAGAAAAAGCAGCAAAGAACAAAGCTTGCAAAAAAAATAGAGAGAAAAAGAAAAGCAAGCAGAAAAAGCCAAAAGCTCTTAAAACCAAAAGGCAAGGGTAAATAAAAAGGATCCCAAGGCTTTGAGCATCAGTGGATAGGAGGGCCTAAAGGAATAAAATCCTGGCCTAAGCGGCTAAACCAGGCTGTCCCTATCCATGTGCTTGTGGCGTGAAGGTGTCAAGTGAAAACTTGAGACTGAGCGGTTAAAGTCAAGGTCCAAAGCAAAAAGAAGAGTGTGCTTAAGAACCCTGGACACCTCTAATTGGGGACTTTAGCAAAGCTGAGTCACAATCTAAAAGGGTTCACCCAATTACGTGTCTGTGGCATTTAAGTATCCAGTGGTAATACTGGAAAACAAAGTGCTTTGGGCCACGGCCAAGACTCATAAAGTAGCTGTGTTCAAGAATCATCATACTGAAATAGGAGAATCAATAACACTATCTGAATTCTAAGATCCTATAGATGCCAATCACTCTGAGCTTCAATGGATAAAGTGAGATGCCAAAACTGTTCGGAAGCAAAAAGCTACTAGCCCCGCTCATCTAATTAGAATATGAGCTTCACTAAAAAACTCTGAGATATTATTGCTTCTTGACTTATTAGTCTTCTATTTTATTTGTCTAGTTGCTTGAGGACATGCAACAGTTCAAGTTTGGTGTTGTGATGAGCGGATATTTTATACGCTTTTTGGGGTTAATTTCATATAGATTTTAGTATGTTTTAGTTGGTTTTCATTTCATTTTCATTAGTTTCTAGGCAAATTCCACATTTCTAGACTTTACTATGAGTTTGTGTGTTTTGCTGTAATTTCAGGTATTTTCTGGCTGAAATTGAGGATGCTGAGCAAAAATCTGATTCAGGCTGAAAAAGGACTGTTGATGCTGTTTGATTCTAACCTCCCTGCACTCAAAATGGATTTTCTGGAGCTATAGAACTCCAAATGGCATTCTTCCAATTGCGTTGGAAAGTAGACATCCGGGGCTTTCTAGCAATATATAATAGTCCATACTTTTCTCAAGGATAGATGACGTAAACTGGCGTTCAACGCCAGCTCTCTGCCCAATTCTGGCGTCCAACGCCAGAAACACGTTGCAAGTTGGACTTCAACGCCAGAAAAGGATCCAAAGCTGGCGTTGAATGCCCAAAACAGCCCGAGGCACGTGAAAGCTTTAGTCTCAGCCCGAGAACACACCAAGTGGGCCCCAGAATTGGATTTCTGCACTATCTGTTATAGTTTACTCATTTTCTGTAAACCTAGGTTACTAGTTTAGTATTTAAACAACTTTTAGAGATTTATTTTGTATCTCATGACATTTTAGATAAAAAATTTGTACTCTTTGATGGCATGAGTCTCTAAAGTCCATTGTTGGGGGTGAGGAGCTCTGCTGTGTCTCGATGAATTAATGCAAGTATTTCTGTTTTCCGTTCAAACATGCGTGTTCCTATCTAAGATATCCATTCACGCCTAACTATGGAGAAGGTGATGATCAGTGACACTCATCACCTTCCTCAATCCATGAACGTGTGTCTGACAATCACCTCCGTTCTACATCAGATTGAATGAATATCTCTTAGATTCCTTAATCAGAATCTCCGTGGTATAAGCTAGATTGATGGCGGCATTCATGAGAATCTGGAAAGTCTAAACCTTGTCTGTGGTATTCTGAGTAGGATTCTGGGATTGGATGACTGTGAAGAACTTCAAACTCACGAGTGCTGGGCATAGTGACAGACGCAAAAGGATAGTAAATCCTATTCTGGGACGACTGAGAACCTGCAGATGATTAGCCGTGCGGTGACAGTGCACTTGGACCCTTTTCACTGGAAGGATGGATGGTAGCCATTGACAACGGTGATCCACCAACATAGAGCTTTCCGTAGAAGGACGTGCGTGCGTGAATCAGAGGACAGAGGAAAGCAGAGATTCAGAAGACAAAGCATCTCCAAAACTCCAAAATATTCTCCATTACTGCATAACAAGTAACCTTTAACCCATGCTCTCTTGTTTATTCGCAATTCAATTGATAAATATAATTGACTTCCTGACTAAGAATTGCAAGATAACCATAGATTGCTTCAAACCAACAATCTCCATGGGATTCGACCCTTACTCACGTAAGGTATTACTTGGACGACCCAGTGCACTTGCTGGTTAGTGGTACGAGTTGTGAAAAGTGTGATTCACAATTCGTGCACCAGAACTCCTCAATGATTGAATCCATCTCTTGATCAACCTCTTCAAAGTTTTCCACCATGATATGCCTTGGAGGTTGTACACCCTCCTCAACATCAATATCAAGCTTCTTGAAAGAGCGCTCTATAATGATACATTCCCATGGACTTCCAACATCTCCTAGGTCTTCAACCACTCCTTCCGGCTCAATTGTCTCATCTTCCTCCCCTAGTGGCAATTCTTTCTTCAACTTATCTTCTTCATCTTGAAGCTCTAAACTCACTCCCTCACTATGCTCCTTGGTTTCTTCTCCACATTTGTCAATGGGAGTGCCTTGGTTGCTTAGGCTTAGTCGGGAGGAGGCCATATTGCTAACAGCTTCAACTAGGATAACCATCTTGGCTCCTAGCTCTTTAAACTTCTTTTCATCCTCCTCTTGTCGCCTTAAGAGATGAGATTCAAGGTTTCTCAATTCCAACATGGAGGCTTCATCGGGAGTTGATGGTGGAAGGGAAGGTTCATTGTTTGGGAGGAAAGGTTCATAATCGGAAGTTGGTTCATCTTGGTGAGGGTATGAAGGTAGTGTATATTGAGGTGGTTCTTGAGAGTAATTGTGTTAGAATGATGGTGGTTCTGTGTATGGTTCATATGGCTCATAAGGTGGTTGGTATGGTGGATAAGGATTATGGTAATATGAAGGTGTTTGGTGGTATGGGGCTTGTGAGTATGATGGTTCAAAATCATGTTGAGGGGGTGGTTCATAGGCATGTGGTGGTGGTTGTTGACAATTACAATAAGGGTCACCACATCCATTAGATTGATATGCATTAGGATGAGAGTTATACTCATAAGAAACCGGAGGTTGTTGTTGCCAAGAAGGTTGATCAATCCCTTGAAGCTCCTCCCATCTTTGATCGTTCCATCCTTGATGCATATTGTCATTATAGTTCCCATTTTCTACAACATAATTTGAACCAAACTCATAGCCAAAGTGGTGAGAATTCATAGTAGCAAGAGAAAATAAAACAAATACTAATAAGAATTAATAAAAACTAACTCCTAAAACAAGAAAAAACTAGCAAAGAAGCATATTAACATATATACAATAGCCAATAACATAACACCATTGCAACTCCCCGGCAACGGCGCCATTTTGATGAACGAAAAATTGTGTGGTCTAGAATTCCACTAATGAATTCTCGTTGTAAAGTATAGTTTCTAAACCAAACAATAGTCCTTTCATATAAAAATTTTGGTTGTCACTTGTACAAACCCCAAATGAAAATTAACCGGAGTATTTGGACTCCGGGTCGTCTCACGAGGAATTGCAATGAAGTGTATGCTTATTGGCTATGAAGATGCAATGGGGGTTTTTGGTTGATAAGAGGGGCAACAAAATAAATGACAAGAAAAGTGAATCAAACAAGTAACTAAAGAAAGCAAGTAATAAAGAGAGAGACATTCATGGCAAGGATTGAGAATATAGGCTTTCTATCCTAGTCATACAATGATTAATTTATCTTATTTAGTCAACTCCAACAAATAGGGAGAAAGTCAAATAACACTAATTAATCATGTCACAAATATAAACAAGAATTTATCTTATTACGTCACCTCCAACATTGGAAGAAGGTATCATATTATCTTCCATGAGAGAAAGTCTAATAAGACTAGCTAATCTCAATCCAAAAGTCCTAATCAACTTACTAATTAAATTAGCAAAAGATTAGCATCAATGGAAACAATATTAGCTAACAACTCTAGATCACCAACATGAATTGGGTTTTTATGACTCAAGATTGCCTAATTACTCTTTCCAAACCAAGAATGCTCAAAATCTACTCTAACATCCAACCAAGCATTTTGTCAAATACTTGGTAGGTACTAAAGGAAAGCATGGTAAATGAGCAAGAATAGTAAAATCTACCAACTACAAATTGTAAGGAAACAAGATCAACAACTCAAATCAACAATAAAGAAACATCAAACATTAAATTGCATTAAAAGTAAATCAAATCCAAAAAGAGCATCTGGTGCACGAAATTGTGATCTTCAACAATGGCGCCAATGGCTTGGTGCTCTCAAATGTGAATCACATTTAGTCACAATTCCGCACAACTAACCAGCAAGTACACTGGGTCGTCCAAGTAATAAACCTTAAGTGAGTAAGGGTCTATCCCACGGAGATTGTCGGCTTGAAGCAAGCTATGGTCACCTTGTAAATGTCAGTCAGGCGGATTCAAATGGTTATGGTAAATTGATAATAAAAACATAAATAAAATATAAACTGGGATAGAGATACTTATGTAATTCATTGATGAGAATTTCAGATAAGCGTATAGAGATGCTTTCGGTCCTCCTGAACCTCCGCTTTCCTGCTGTCTTCATCCAAACATTCCTACTCCCTTCCATGGCAGGCTTTATGTAGGGCATCACCGTTGTCAATGGCTACATCCCATCATCTCTGTGAAAATGGTCCAATGCGCTGTCACTGCATGGCTAATCATCTGTCGGTTCTCGATCATACTGGAATAGGATTTACTATCCTTTTGCGTCTGTCACTACGCCCAGCACTCACGAGTTTGAAGCTCGTCACAGCCATCCCTTCCCAGATCCTACTCAGAATACCACAGACAAGGTTTAGACTTTCCAGATCTCGAGAATGGCCGTCCATGGGTTCTAACTTATACCACGAAGATTTTAATATCTCGGACTCGGTCCTCTGTATTAGATATCTAAGAGATACTCATTCTAGCTTGTTTGCATGTAGAACGGAAGTGTTTGTCAGGGATGCATTCATAGGTGAGAATGATGATGAACGTCACATAATCATCACATTCATCATGTTCTTGGGTGCGAATGGATATCTTAGAGAAGGAATAAGCTTGAATTGAATAGAAAAACGGTAGTACTTTGTATTAATTCATGAGGAACAGCAGAGCTCCACACCTTAATGTATGGAGTATAGAAACTCTACCGTTGAAAATACATAAGTGATAAGGTCCAAGCATGGCCGAATGGCCAGCCCCCAAAACGTGGTCAAAGAATCAAAAGATAATCCAAAGATATCCAAAGATGATTTAAATACAATAGTAAAAAGTCCTATTTATGCTAAACTAGTTACTAGGGTTTATAGAAATGAGTAAATGATGCAGAAATCCACTTCTGGGGCCCACTTGATGTGGGCTTGGGCTGAGCATTGAGCTTTACACGTGTAGAGGCTTCTCTTGGAGTTGAACGCTAGTTTGTAACCTATTTCTAGTGTTTAACTCCACTTTGCAACCTGTTTCTGGCGTTTAACTCCAGAATGCAGCATGGAACTGGCGTTCAACACCAGTTTGCGTCGTCTAAACTCAGGCAAAGTATGGACTATTATATATTTCTGGAAAGCCCTGGATGTCTACTTTCCAAATCAATTAAGCACGCGCCATTTAAAGTTCTGTAGCTCCAGAAAATCCACTTTGAGTGCAGCGAGGTCAGAATCCAGCAGCATCTACAGTCCTTCTTCAACCATTGAATCAGATTTTTGCTCAGGTCCCTCAATTTCAGCCAGAAAATACCTGAAATCACAGAAAAACACACAAACTCATAGTAAAGTCCAGAAATGTGAATTTTAATTAAAAACTAATAAAAATATACTAAAAACTAACTAAATCATACTAAAAACTATGTAAAAACAATGTCAAAAAGCGTATAAATTATCCGCTCATCACAACACCAAACTTAAATTGTTGCTTGTCCCCAAGCAACTGAAAATCAAATAGGATTAAAAGAAGAGAATATACTATAAATTCCAAAATATCAATGAAACTTAGCTCCAATCAGATGAGCGGGACTTATAGCTTTTTGCCTCTTGAATAGTTTTGGCATCTCGCTTTATCCATTGAGGTTCAGAATGATTGGCATCTATAGGAACTCAGAGTTCAGATAGTGTTATTGATTCTCCTAGTTCAGTATGTTAATTCTTGAACACAGCTACTTTATGAGTCTTGGCCGTGGCCTTAAGCACTTTGTTTTCCAGTATTACCACCGGATACATAAATGCCACAGACACATAACTGGGTGAACCTTTTCAGATTGTGACACAGCTTTGCTAAAGTCCCCAATTAGAGGTGTCCAGGGTTCTTAAGCACACTCTATTTTTGCTTTGGACCTTGACTTTAACCGCTCAGTCTCAAATTTTCACTTGACACCTTCACGCCACAAGCACATGGTTAGGGACAGCTTGGTTTAGCCGCTTAGGCCAGGATTTTATTCCTTTAGGCCCTCCTATCCACTGATGCTCAAAGCCTTGGATCCTTTTTATTACCCTTGCCTTTTGGTTTTAAGGGCTATTGGTTTTTTGCTCTTGCCTTTTGGTTTAAAGAGCTTTTGGCTTTTTCTGCTTGCTTTTTCTTTTTCTTCTTTTTTTTTCGCTATTTTTATTTTCTCTTTTTTTTTTCTGCAAGCTTTTGTATTCACTGCTTTTTCTTGCTTTAAGAATCATTTTTATGATTTTTCAGATTATCAAATAGCATGTCTCCTTTTCATCATTCTTTCAAGAGCCAACATATTTAACATTCATAAACATCAAATTCAAATGACATATGCACTGTTCAAGCATACATTCAGAAAACAAAAAGTATTGCCACCACATCAAAATAATTAAACTAGTTTCAAGGATGAATTTGAAACCATGTACTTCTTGTTCTTTTGTTTTTAGAACAGTTTTCATTTAAGAGAGGTGATGGATTCATATTCATAACTTTAAGCCATAGACACTTAGACACTAGTGATCATATAGTAAAGACACAAACATAAATAAAACATAAAGCATAATAAATGAAAAACAAAAAGTAAGAACGAGGAGATTAAGGAACGGGTCCACCTTAGTGAGGGTGGCGTCTTCCTCTTCTTGAAGAACCAATGGTGCTCTTGAGCTCCTTTATGTCTCTTCCTTGTCTTTGTTGCTCCTCCCTCATAGCTCTTTGATTTTCTCTAATCTCATGGAGGATGATGGAGTGCTCTTGGTGCTCCATCCTTAGTTGTCCCATGTTGGAACTTAATTCTCCTAGGGAAGTGTTGATTTGCTCCCAATAGTTTTGTGGAGGAAAGTGCATCCCTTGAGGCATTAGTGGTTATGGAAAAACAAAAAAAGCAATGCTTTTTCCACAACAAACTTAAAATGTTTGCTTGTCCTCGAGCAAATGAAGAAAGAAAGGATGAGAAGAAGAAGAGATGGAGAAGATGGAGGTGTGTGAATGGTTCGGCTAGGGGGGTTTAGGTGGTAATGATGTGTGAAAAGAAAAGAGTGATGATTTGAATTTAAGTGGGTGGGTGTAGATGGGTTGTATGATGGTTTTGGAGGAGTAATAGAGGTGATTGGTGGAGGTTAATTGAGGAAGAATGACATGAAAAGGTGTGAAGATGAGAGAATAAGTAGTAGGAATCTTGTGGGATCCACAATCCAGTGGAGCCAAGGACTTAACATCCCTGCTCCAATTAGGCGTGTAAAACGCCCTTGCTGTGCAATCCTGGCATTTAACACCAGACTGCTGCTTGTTTCTGGCGTTAAACGCCACTTCCATGCTCTGTTCTGGCGTTTAACGCCAGGTAGATGCTGGTTTCTGGCGTTAAACGCCAGCTTGGTGCTTGTTTCTGGCGTTAAACGCCAGACAGATGCTTGTTTCTGGCGTTTAAACGCCAGACTGCTCTCCTCCAGGGTGTGCTATTTTTCTGCTATTTTTCATTTTGTTTTTGTTTTTTCAGTAGTTTTTGTGACTCCACATGATCATCAACCTAATAAAACACGAAATAACAATAGAAAATAAATAAATATGATTAGATAACATTGGGTTGCCTCCCAACAAGCGCTTCTTTAATGTCAATAGCTTGATAGTGAGCTCTCATGGAGCCTCACAGATATTCAGAGCATTGTTGGAACCTCCCAACACCAAACTTAGAGTTTGAATGTGGGGGTTCAACACGAAACTTAGAGTTTGGTTGTGGCCTCCCAACATCAAACTTAGAGTTTGACTTTGGGGGCTTTAGTTGACTCTGCAGTGAGAGAAGCTTTTCATGCTTCCTCTCCAGGGTTACAGAAGGAGATCCTTGAGTTTTAAACACAAGGTTGTCCTCATTCAGTTGAAGGATCAATTCTCCTCTGTCCACATCAATCACAGCTCTTGCTGTGGCTAGGAAGGGTCTTCCAAAGATGATGGATTCATCCTTATCCTTCCCAGTGTCTAGGATTATGAAATCAGCAGGGATAAAGACCTTTAACCTTTATTAGCACGTCCTCTACTTGTCCATAAGCTTTTTTTCTTGAGTTGTCTGCTATCTCTAATGAGATTCTGGCAGCTTGCACCTCAAAGATTCCCAATTTCTCCATTACAAAGAGTGGCATGAGGTTTATCCCTAACCCAAGGTCACATAGAGCCTTCTCAAAGGTCATGGTGCCTATGGTACAAGGTATTAAGAACTTTCCAGGATCCTGTTTCTTCTGAGGCAATGTCAGTTGATCCAGATCACTCAGTTCATTGATGAGTAAGGAAGGTTCATCTTCCCAAGTCTCATTACCAAATAATTTGGCATTCAGCTTCATGATTGCACCAAGGTACTTGGCAACTTGCTCTTCAGTGACATCTTCATTCTCTTCATAAGAAGAATACTCATCAGAGCTCATGAATGGCATAAGGAGGTTCAATGGAATCTCTATGGTCTCTAAATGAGCCTCAGATTCCTTTAGTTCCTCAGAGGAAAACTCCTTGTTGATCACTGGACATCCCAGGAGGTCTTCCTCACTGGGATTCACGTCCTCTCCCTCCCTTGTAGGTTCGGCCATGATGGTTAAATCAATGGCCTTGCACTCTCTTTTTGGATTCTCTTCTGTATTGCTTGGGAGAGTACTAGGAGGAGTTTCAGTGACTCTTTTACTCAGTTGGCCCACTTGTGCCTCCAAATTTCTAATGGAGGACCTTGTTTCATTCATGAAACTTAAAAAGGCCTTAGATAGATTGTAACATCCCTTCTAGCAAAATACCTTGCTTAAGTCAGGGTATTTCTAATAGAAAGAACGTTACGTGACCTTTTCTAATATTAACTACTTAATTACTGAGCCTTTGTATCGAGTTCGTGTTTCAGTTTTAAGAAAATTCCAGAAAAATTTTGTTTGTTTGCTTTTTTTTTTTATTCATCAAAGTCATAATTCAAACATTCACAAATAATAATAATCACATAGATATTATTGATAATAATTCTTATACAAAAGAGACCAAATAAAACTCAAATACAATATACTAAACCTACCCCTCTATGTAAAATGAATTCTCAAAGGACAATAGCGAGGGGACTCTATGAAAGCAATTAAAACCATAAAGAAAGCCTACTGATCGCTCGCAGCTTCAAATTGCATCTTCAAACTTGTCGCTGAAAGGGTGGAAAATTTGGGGTGAGAACCAAACCACATGTTCTCAGTAGAGGTCGAGAATGCCGTGAAAGTAAAGAATATAGCGCAAATAGTTAATTTCATTTTGAGACATTGAAAAGAAAACTACTTTCATTCGCAGTATTCATCACTCGCCTTATATACACTTCTTTTGAAAACCAATGGCTCAACTTTCAAAAAATCTAAAACCTTCTTTAGAAGCATCAATTAATTATCCAAAATCCTAAACCCATATTTTACTTTATATATGTCTTAAAAGTTTTCCTAGACTGTATGAATGACTAATTTGTTCCAAGCATAGGTTCATTAAGTCTATACTGAACCAGCTTAATCTTTCATACTTTACTAAACCTCAAATACAAACCAATCACGGCCTTAGGCCCAAGCAATTCAATCAACACCCAATTCACTACAACCCAGCCAATCAAATACAACCACAAGTAAAGAGATTCAAACACAATCAAGAGCAATTACATCAAGTATAGCAATTAGCAGTTAAACAGAATTATTCATATAGGCAAACCAATTACAATATACACACCCAAAAAAGGTCACATAGATGCATATGATGAATGTCTAGTCCTAGTACAGGCCATGAGCTCATGTGTCGGTTGGCTGCCCGCAATCCCGACATTTATCCGGTCACGAGTAATCCCGATTTTCCGAATACGATTTTCCGTTCCTAAATAAATGTGCATATAATAACAGCCGCTCATTTGAGACAGCCTCTGCTTACTGTAGGAAAATATATATATATATACTCTGCTCTGCTCTGGGGAAATGGAAAATGGCTGTAGGTAACTTAGTTTCCCTACAGAGGCTCTGGGTTGCATTAAGCAACTAATATATATAAATATAGCTCTGGGTTGCATCAAGCAACTAATATATATATATATATATATACAAATATTTCTTTACTCTGCTCTGGTTTCTCTTTTCTCTGCATCTCTTTACTCTAATCTAGTTGTTCTGTTCTCTGTATCTCTTTACTTTCCTCTGAATACTCTTTCATCTGTATCTATATTACTCTTTTTCCCTTTATCTCTTTACTCTTTAGTAATTGTAAATATGCAAGCGGGACAAAACCCATGTCCTTGCTAGCAACTTTATAAACCAAATATATTTTCTCAAAAGAATCAGTAAAGTTATTATCGTTAAACAAGTCTCAAGTATTCATTTTGATTAAGTCCTTTTACTTTTATAAAAATTTGGACATAATCTCCTTTAAAAATAGAACTTAGCCACCCTTACGGGTTCCTTCCTTCTCAACATTTCATCAGCCTCTTTCAGCAGTTGCCACAATAATATATATTCTCGAAAACATTTGATAATAGTATATAAAATCTATTTCTTAAATTCCATATCCAAAATAATTGTCAACACAACCTGGCAGCCTGATTTCCATTTTGTTTTTAAAATATCAAATGAATTCGGAATCACGCAAACTTTATATTCATGCGACCGTCTCGGATTAAGCTTTCTATTAAATCAAAAATAATAATTTTTTGCTGACTCTAGCGTCAGGAATATAAGCAAAACCGTGACTGTTCTGCAGTGTTTTGAAACCAGAAGACAGCAGCAGCATACAACATTTGAAATTTCATATAAAATCCAAATTAAATCCAAACACCTTCAAAATTAATGTGGTTAAACTTAACTTACCCAAATTGTTTTCTCAATTAGTTCCAGGGTCATACCAATTTTAATGAAGGAGTTACATAGCTTGGAATTTAAGTAATTTTCTGCAGAATTCTGTCTTACAAATCATTAAACACAACCTCTTCCAAGTCCCATAACTCACTTATTAAAACATGGAAAACCTTGAAATTTGAATCATATGTACTAAACATACTCAACTTTCACCTCCAATTGGTTGCATCTTAATATCATTCCAGAATTAAAAATTATAAAATCTCAAATGTTACTGACCTAGAAAACAAAACCTGCCTTTTACTGCATAATACATCATTCTTTGAAAATCCAAATCTTTAAAACCACAACTCTAACAATTCTAAGTTTTTATGAAATTAAAGTATTAGGACCAAAGTTTTATTTAAAATTGGTTCCATCTCAAAATTGAAACTGCAGAATTTTCAATAGAGGAATCAAGTTGCTGCTGTGTTAAACGTCCTGCAGAAAAACTTGATTTGACATCTCCAATTCAAAAATTCACCATAAATCATAAACTTAATGAAAAAGTCTCAAATTTACCAGTTAAGTTCCTTATATCTCCAAGTAACCCAGGCTTGGTCTCATGCAACTCCGATCATTACGTAAGTAGTTATAGCTTTTCAAAGTTTATGATTTCGTTTAAAAATATGCAGAAAATCAGATTTTAGAGTTCAACTTTGAAAAATCATAACTAATTTTCTAGTTGATATGAAACCTTAAAAATTGAATTTTTACAATTACACTTAATATAATTTACTTAACATTTAAATTCTTATAGTTTCAGTCACTATAGAGTTACTAAATCACTTTCAAAGTTGCCGTTTTATTTCAAGAGAACCTGATTTTCAGCACACCATTTAGTATTCAAAATCCAACCCCTCAATACCCCTCAACACTAATTCCAAATCAACCACCAATCAAGTTCATTAACATTACAATATACCAAATAACAGCTTAACGGCAACAAATCCAACATAACCCATTAAAATTCAGAAATTCTCAATAATTAGTCATCAAACAATTCCCAATCCACATAATCAATCCATATCACTAATCAACAATTCCAAATCACAATCTCAACCATTCCAATCACAATTTCAGCCACAATTCAATATTCACATAAACAATCAATTATCACAGCTACTAAATCTATTTGCAGTTATTCAATAAACCTTGTAGGCATTCTTAAATTGAAATCGTTTTAAACCCCCTACCTCGATGTCGCAATCGCATAGTTTAACGCAACAATCCTTGCTTAGTCTAAACTGGTAACTGCAGCGGCGATTTCAACGCAACCGGGACGGCGGCTGCAGCATCAATTCTGGTTACGCTCGCAGCAACGGCAATTTCGGCAATTTCAGCATAACACCATAATACTAAAACAGAGATATTGGCTATCATAATTAAAATAAGAACATAATAGAGAAACAAAATACCAAATAGAAGAAGAGCAAGAGCGTTACAGGGTTAGGAATAGAGGTTCAATGTCAAAATGAAGAGGATGGTGCAGTCGCTTCTCTCCCCTGGTGACAAGTTCCAGCTGTAACGATTCCAACAACTATAGTGTACTCAGGAACATTAATGATGGGGACAAGGTCATTCTAAAGCAACAAAAGATTCATAGACAGTGACTCCGGTAACTAGGGAACAACGAACTCACCCATATGAACAGCAACAACCAAGGTCTCCGGCTACGGCGGCGGAAGAGGAACGACTCCTCCTCTGCTGCGTCACTCTCAATGGCAGCGGCAGCAAACCCTGATGGCAACGGGAATAGGGAGCGACAATGGTGAAGGCTCGACGAAGATAGCGAGGCACGATGGTGCAGGTCAGCATCTTCTCTTCGCGTCTCACCCTCAGCGAACGGCAACGGCGATACACGAACAATGGCAACGGGGCGTGGCTCGACGGCAGCTCCTTCCTCTCCTCCATGGGTCACGTTCGCCTCTCCCTTTCTTCTCCCTCGTCCTCTGTCTCCCTTCCTGTTCTCCGTTTTCCCCCCGTCTTCCCTCTTTCCCCTTCCTTTCTTTTCCCTTTCTGTTTTCCCCCTCGAGCTCCTCTGTTTCCTTTCTTTCCCATTCTGTTTGTGCGTGTGTTTTGTGAATTTAGGGTAAAATTAGGTTTTTAATTAGGAATTTAGGGTTAAGGTATAATGTATATGAGTAATATAACAACCTTTACAAAATATTTGAGATAGAATAACAATTTAAGATTCAAATATAATACCATAAAAATTACTTCATAAAAATTACTTTCAAAACGCATAAGATTTTATTTATCAACATATCAATGAGCTCAAACAATTATTTTTAATTTAAATTATAAAATAAGCATACTAATCACATTCTATAAAATACGGTTAAACTCGAAATATCAATTACCTATATTAAATTATATGACCTTTCATTATTTTTCTATCATAACTTTAATTTCAATTTATATAAAATAACTAGTTATAATCAAAATTGTGCATAAATACTAATTGACTTAAAATTAAAGTATTTATTATAATCAATTTAATCATTTCTAATAAATTAATCTTTAAGTGCTCAAATTAATAGAATAAACCATATTTATTCATAATAGAAATTTCTTAAATTTAATTATATAAAATAACCAATTATAAAAATTACACAAAAATATTAATTAACATAACTCCAAATATTAATAAAACTAATTTAATTACTCTTAATTAATTAATTTATAAAATAAGATATCAAATTAATAAAATAAATCGTAACTTTTTCAGGATAAAAGTTACTTAAATTAAATTATACAATTCTTTCTTATTTTTCAATTACTAAAATTATACAAAATATTCTATTATAATAAGATTACTTAAAAATATTAATTGATTTCAAAATAAAACTATCTCCAAATCTATTTAATTATTTCTGACAAAATAATTTCTAAAATTATAAAGTTTAAACTTAATAAGATAAAATCACAATTTATTTATATTTAGATTTTCAAAAATGCGGGATGTTACATTCTATCCAACTTACAAAAATTTTCGCCCTCGAAAATTGATCTTAGATGGAGAAAAGATTCATATTCACATCCCCTTTTGAATATTTTAAAGATACCAAAAAAATTATATCACAAACACAAGAAAATATATTAGGTGATGCAAAAGTTGATAAAAATAATTTGATGCAAACCAAATTTCAAAATCTAAAAGTAAATAGGCATAATGTTCATTCAGAACTCTTAACAAAGCATGATCACTTCCTCTCGTTGCCTCAAAATTAAACTCCTTATAACTTCATATACTGACCAGATTCACTTTCCACACGTACAAATTGCATCCCTAAGAACTAGCGCGTATAAGGAATACGAAACATGAGAAGAGAAAGATAAACGGCACAAAAGATTTATGCGAGAAATTAGAAGAATACTCAAGTTTGCAATTGCACAAGATGGTATTTCGCAAGGTTTTGAAGGAATACGTGAGATTGTCAACAAACAAGGATGTATATATAAGCAATGAAATGGAGCATAAAGGAAGTTAATTCAAGGCTTAGGAAGGAATTTTGAATCAAACAATTTCAATATAAGCATCATTAGGGAAAATAGTACAACAATTTTGAACAACTTCAATTTGAAATAGAGGGAATTAGTTTTTTTTTTTTTCAAAAGAAAATATTTAAATCCAACATTTTTCAAAAGTACTAAATTATGTATAAACAATTTGTTATACCGATTTAATTCCAAACCAAAACAAATCAGGGAAGGTTTGTAAATTAAAGCTTGTTCGGTGCTAAGGACAAAATATTTTCTTTAAAAATTTTGGAGGATACTTAAGTACATAATTAGGTAAGAATAGCCATAAAATTATGGTAAAGTTGGAAGAAAATCAGCTTCTATTCAAAGAATAAATTCAAAAATAAAATTTTCTATAAATCAATAAAAGATAAGTGGTATATCACAGATAAACAAGATTAAACTACATAAAGAGGCTTCAGAGTTTATGTAAGAAAGTCTAGGCTGAATTAAAAACAATCCCATCAAGATTTAAGTAAGGGTTGTGGATACAGTCAAGTAAGAAAAGATTTAAATTGAAATTTTTCTCGAAGAGAATCTGAAACAAGTACTCAAGAAGGAAATTACAAGAAATGGTATGTTGCACCGAGATAAATCAGAGTTCATAGCAAGGAGCATAGAGTTTGCAAGGTAAGGATAAATGTTCCAAAAGATTCAAACAACAACCAGATACAGAGTCAAGCAAGGACATGCACGAATGATAATACAAGGTTAGTAAGAAAGAGATCAGAAACTAGAAATTCCAATACAATTAGTAGAGAAAGAGATAACACTAAGCACGAATAAAGAGCATACGTCGAAACGGAACTAATCTCTAGAATTTAGTTTCTAACGTCCCTAAAACCTTGTGATTCGCGTGACTTAACACTGCTATTTCGTCTATGATAACCCATTAGTATTTTCTTATACATAAATCATTAGTATTAAGTTGGCCAAACTTGATACCTGAGGTATGCAATGGTAAACTAATAGCATTAATCATCAGACAGTCATGCATATAAAACATAAACTCTTGTCATCAGAACAAGTTAGAAAGCATGACAGACACTCAGAGTATGCAATGAAGCATAGTCAGTCCACTCCCAAGGCTCTACAGGAAGGACTGCTCTGATACCATATTATAACATCCCTTCCAGCAAAATACCTTGCTTAAGTCATGGTATTTCTACTAGAAAGAACGTTACGTGACCTTTTCTAATATTAACTACTTAATTACTGAGCCTTTGTATCGAGTTCGCGTTTCAGTTTTAAGAAAATTCCAGAAAAAATTTGTTTGTTTCTTTTTTATATTCATTAAAGTCATAATTCAAACATTCAAAAATAATAATAATCACATAGATATTATTGATAATAATTCTTATACAAAAGAGACTAAATAAAACTCAAATACAATATACTAAACCTACCCCACTATGTAAAATGAATTCTCAAAGGACAATAGCGAGGGGACTCTATGAAAGCAATTAAAACCATAAAGAAAGCCTACTGATCGCTTGCAGCTTCAAATTGCGTCTTCAAACCTGTCGCTGAAAGGGTGGAAAATTTGGGGTGAGGACCAAACCACATGTTCTCAGTAGAGGTCGAGAATGCCGTGAAAGTAAAGAATATAGCGCAAATAGTTAATTTCATTTTGAGACATTGAAAAGAAAACTACTTTCATTCGCAGTATTCATCGCTCGCCTTATATACACTTCTTTTGAAAACCAATGGCTCAACTTTCAAAAAATCTAAAACCTTCTTTAGAAGAATCAATTAATTATCCAAAATCCTAAACCCATATTTTACTTTATATATGTCTTAAAAGTTTTCCTAGACTGTATGAATGACTAATTTGTTCCAAGCATAGGTTCATTAAGTCTATACTGAACCAGCTTAATCTTTCATACTTTACTAAACCTCAAATACAAACCAATCACGGTCTTAGGCCCAAGCAATTCAATCAACACCCAATTCACTAAAACCCAGCCAATCAGATACAACCACAAGTAAAGAGATTCAAACACAATCAAGAGCAATTACATCAAGTATAGCAATTAGCAGTTAAACAGAATTATTCACATAGGCAAACCAATTACAATATACACACCCAAAAAATGTCACATAGATGCATATGATGAATGTCTAGTCCTAGTACAAGCCATGAGCTCATGTGTCAGTTGGCTGCCCGCAATCCCGACATTTATCCGGTCACGAGTAATCCCGATTTTCCGAATACGATTTTCCGTTCCTAAATAAATGCGCATATAATAACAGCCGCTCATTTGAGACAGCCTCTGCTTACTGCAGGAAAATATATATATATACTCTGCTCTGCTCTGGGGAAGCGGAAAATGGCTGTAGGTAACTTAGTTTCCCTACAGAGGCTCTGGGTTGCATTAAGCAACTAATATATATAAATATAGCTCTGGGTTGCATCAAGCAACTAATATATATATATATATATATATATATATATATATATATACAAATATTTCTTTACTCTGCTCTGGTTTCTCTTTTCTCTGCATCTCTTTACTCTACTCTAGTTGTTCTGTTCTCTGTATCTCTTTACTTTCCTCTGAATACTCTTTCATCTGTATCTATATTACTCTTTTTCCCTTTATCTCTTTACTCTTTTGTAATTGTAAATATGCAAGCGGGACAAAACCCATGTCCTTGCTAGCAACTTTATAAACCAAATATATTTTCTCAAAAGAATCAGTAAAGTTATTATCGTTAAACAAGTCTCAAGTATTCATTTTGATTAAGTCCTTTTACTTTTATAAAAATTTGGACATAATCTACTTTAAAAATAGAACTTAGCCACCCTTACGGGTACCTTCCTTCTCAACATTTCATCAACCTCTTTCAGCAGTTGCCACAACAATGTATATTCTCAAAAACATTTGATAATAGTATATAAAATCTATTTCTTAAATTCCATATCTAAAATAATTGTCAACACAACCTGGCAGCCTGATTTCCATTTTGTTTTTAAGATATCAAATGAATTCGGAATCACGCAAACTTTATATCCATGCGACCGTCTCAGTATAAGCTTTCTATTAAATCAAAAATCATAATTTTTCGCTGACCCTAACTTCGGAAATATAAGCAAAACCGTGACTGTTCTGCAGTGTTTTGAAACCAGAAGACAGCAGCAGCATACAACATTTGAAATTTCATATAAAATCCAAATTAAATCCAAACACCTTCAAAATTAATGTGGTTAAACTTAACTTACCCAAATTTCTTTCTCAATTGGTTCCAGGGTCATACCGATTTTAATGAAGGAGTTATGTATCTTGGAAGTTAGGTAATTTTCTGCAGAATTCTGTTTTACAAATCATTAAACACAACCTCTTCCAAGTCCCATAACTCACTTATTAAAACATGGAAAACCCTGAAATTTGAATCATATGTACTAAACATACTCAAATTTCACCTCCAATTGGTTGCATCTTAATATCATTCCAGAATTAAAAATTATAAAATCTCAAAGTTACTGACTTAGAAAACAAAACCTGCCTTTTACTGCATAATACATCATTCTTTGAAAATCCAAATCTTTAAAACCACAACTCTAACAATTCTAAATGTTTATGAAATTAAAGTATTATGAACAAGGTTTAATTTAAAATTGGTTCCATTTCAAAATTCAAATTGCAGAATTTCCAATAGAGGAATCAAGTTGCTGTTGTGTTAAACGTCCTGCAGAAAAACCAGATTTGACATCCCCAATTCAAAAATTCACCATAAATCATAAACTTAATGAAAAAGTCTCAAATTTACCAGTTTAGTTTCTTATATCCCCAAGTTTAACCCAGGCTTGGTCTCATGCAACTCCGATCATTACGTAAGTAGTTATAGCTTTTCAAAATTTTCTGATTTCGTTTAAAATTATGCAGAAAATCAGATTTTAGAGTTCAACTTTGAAAAATCATAACTAATTCTCTAGTTGATATGAAATCTTAAAAATTGAATTTTCACAATTACACTAAATATAATTGACATAACATTTAAATTCTTATAATTTCAGTCACTATAGAGTTACTAAATCACTTTCAAAGTTGCCGTTTTATTTCAAGAGAACTTGATTTTCAGCAAACCATTTAGTATTCAAAATCCAACCCCTCAATACCCCTCAACACCAATTCCAAATTAACCACCAACCAAGTTCATTAACCTTACAATATACCAAATAACAGCTTAACGTCAACGAATCCAACATAACCCATTAAAATTCAGAAATTCTCAACAATTAGTCATCAAACAATTCCCAATCCACATAATCAATCCATATCACTAATCAACAATTCCAAATCACAATCTCAACCATTCCAATCACAATTTCAGCCACAATTCAATATTCACATAATCAATCAATTATCACAGCTACTAAATCTATTTGCAGTTATTCATAAAACATTGTAGGAATTCTTAAATTGAAATCGTTTTAAACCCCCTACCTCGATGTCGCAATTGCATAGTTTAACGCAACAATCCCTGCTTAGTCTAAACTGGCAACTACAGTGGCAATTTCAACGCAACCGGTACGGTGGCAGTAGCATCAATTCTGGTTACGCTCGCAGCAATGGCAATTTCGGCATTTTCAGCATAACACCATAATACTAAAACAGAGATATTGGCTATCATAATTAAAATAAGAACATAATATAGAAACAAAATACCAAATAGAACAAGAGCAAGAGCGTTACAGGGTTAGGAATAGAGGTTCAATGTCAAAACAAAGAGGATGGTGCAGTCGCTTTTCTCCCCCGGCGACAAGTTCCAGCTGTAACAATTCCAACAACTATAGTGTACTCAAGAACATTAAAGATGGGGACAAGGTCATTCTAAAGCAACAAAAGATTCATAGATAATGACTCCGGTAACTAGGGAACAACGAACTCACCCATATGAACAGCAGCAACCAAGGTCTCTGGCGACGGCGGCGGAAGAGGAACGAGTCCTCCTCTGCTGCGTTACTTGTAACACCCTAACTACCAAAGCTCGCACTTCCGGCTGCGCGACTCTGATAGCTTGGACATTACGACGACACTTATACTATTTAATACTAAAATATGAGCCTGTTTGAAACTTTAAACCGCAATACCGCTCCCAAAGATACTTTCGTTCGATAACGTACATCCATAAATACCATTCAACTTACAACAACTCATAAAGAGTACATCCATATATATACATAAATATATATAAATAATATTACAAACATAATCCAATACAATTCCTATCCCTCTTACAGATTATATCAAGATAAAGGCGAGGGTACAATAAACCATAACTAAAATAATATAGAGCATCACAACAACAATTAAATAAGCTCTTCGTAACTTCTGCGCCCATATCCTGAAAGGGGAAAAATGTAGGGGGGTGAGAACATCATCCTCGAAAGGGTTCTCAGTAGGGGGTTTTTGGGAATTACTGTAATAGGATACATGAAGATAATCGCACCAGTGATTAATAACCGTCTTATGCCTCTTTTCAAAAACAACGGTTTACAATAAAAGAGGAATCGGAAATCTTTTCTGAAAGAGGAACAGTTCAATTCTCAAAAACTCAAAAGCCTTTCAAAACGGTTTATCTATGCTGAACCAAAGTAGCCTTTCATATTTTATTCCAAACCAGAAACACAAAACCGAAATCAACCATCAGTTCATCTTATTCCAACCACGGCCCTAGGCCCAAACAATCCAACCAGCAACCAATCACCACAATCCAACAGAGTCCCAGATGCAAACACAGATAGGAAGTTCAAGCACAAACAAACAGTTATTACAAGTAAAACAGTTAGCAATTAATCACATAGGCAAACCAAGTATAATATGCACACCCAACCAATGTCACACAAATGCATATGATGCATGCCTGTCCCTAGTGGCTGATGATATCATCTGTCGGTTATAGAGCCAACCCGACAAGTCCTGGTAGCTAACCATTGGACTGTCCCTCTGTCGTGCATCCCCAACTCGAGTTATACTCATCATAAACTTGATCATAATCATGATCCATATCCATCACCCTCACTGGTGAATATTTATCCATCACCATCACTGGTGAATATTTATGGGGGCGAGCTCATCCGGGACTTTCACAGTGCCCGGCCACACTTACGACATAGGGTCAACAGAGTATCAAGTCTCAACCTGGAGCACGTGGAGGCTAGCCACTGCTACTACCCAGGGAAACTCGTATCTCAGATAGTGGAAGTACAACATTCACATTTATCAATGATTCAGCATAAACATGCAATCAATCTCATCCATGGATCAACATCCATCTCAGCCATCCGGCTCACGGTCCATTCCAGAACCAGCCAATATTCATATCATACACAGCCATTCTGGCTCACGATTCAATCCAGAACCAATCAATATTCATAATCATACATAGCCATTCCGGCTCATAATAAAACAGCACTTCCACCATTCAAAATCATCAGATTTATGAAATCGGCATTTAAGCCATAAATCATTTTCTCAATTCATTTCACTTTGAAATCGAGTTTCAACTCTTTTCAGCCTTGGCTTTAAAGATCTCATTTCTCAAATCATCTTAGGCTCATAAGCCACTTTTACTCAAGGTAAATTCCCCTTTGAAAACAATGCCACTCTCGGCATCCTCTTTCCAAACTTCCATAACCATGGCAAGTTAAAGATTTATTTTGAAACATTCAAAATCATCCATTCGACAATGGGATTTTATAACAAAGTTTCTCGGTAGAGTCCCAAGTCTTTAGGGGAAGGTCAACTTACATCAATTCTTTAAAATTCATTGAAACTCTTAAAATCATAGATTCTCGGTTCAAGTAAATAAAATTGAATTTATTATGAAACCGAACCATACAAAATCACAAATTCCAACCCGGTCCAAAAATCAACTCATTTGAAACAGAACCGGTTCATTTGAATCAAACCGCTTTCAGATTTCTTTTTGGAACCCATTATTCCAACTCTTCCAAAATGCCTCAAACTTGATTACTCAATCAAAAGTCTAGGTTCCTTTAAAAATCACTAAAAACTCCTTTTTGTATTGAAATCAATATTAGAGCATCATTATTTCCTTCAGTGATTCAAACGGTAAAAATGGTTCAGTTCTAAATACGCCGAACTCAACGTATAAGGTTCATCAAATAAATTAAGCTGGAAAGCGTAAATATCCTCTTAATAAATCAAATAATACAATTTCTTAAATCCAACCCTTTTAAATAACCTTTCAAACAAGACTAAGATTTTATAGAAATTTCGGCAGCACCTCCCCTAAAACTTGGACTTTTGCCACCCGGTTCGGGTCCCAACTAAACCGTTCCTCATTCCTTTTCAACAACACAAAATCAGAAATCAATTCAAATCAAACTAAATCCAATAATCGCCTCAGTGGCGTATCTCAAGGATACTATTTCAAAATCAACTCAACATCAATCGATTTAACTCATTTCCAAAGCTTTAAAGAATCGATTCAGCAATAAATCATTTGTCCGAAACCAAGTCAATTAAAGTAAACCAGGCTGAATTCAAAAGTGTTCTATCTTTCACATCTTCCAAATAATTGACTCAATTCAAACCAATCCTCAACGGATTAAACTCATCTCAAATCTTTAAAGAATCAACTTCAGACATTACATTTCACAAAGCCGCACAACAATTCAGCCAAACCAACATCCATAGTCATTCGAGTCAATCAAATAATACATAAGGCAGATACAATCACCAAAAACACAACATCTCGCACCAGTATCCATATGTAATAATTCCAATACACAAAACATAGTTTTTGGAAAGCGCCCCTACCTCAAAACTCAATTCTATAATCCAAATGTCTCATAGAGTCCTTTCCGCCTCAACCCGAACTGACGGCAACCAAAACCTCAGCTCCAAGCCACTTTCGCAACAGTCTCAACAACTCGAATCGCAACATACAACAACCGAAACTCAATCCTATAGCAATTAACGCCACAAACCTCAGCGTATGATAACAGAACGGTAACTAAAAGGCTTTCAAATCTAAACGCTTACCGAACCGAAGAAGAAACGGCTGAACCGAAGCAGCGGCGGTCTCCGAGCCGGTTTGGCGGCAGCCCGGCAGCCACCTCAAGCGACAGCGATGACCTGAACCATATGCAGTGACAGTGAGGTTTCCAGAAACTCAACGGAAAGGAGAACCAACTTAAGACCCTTACCGATAGACTTTTTCGGCGACGGCAAGGGCAGCTAGAAGCTCCGACGGTGCTCCGGAAGGTCACAGAACCACTCCCGGCGGTCCAAAACCCCTTTCTGACAACGGCAGCTCCGGCAGAGGCAGCTCCGGCAGAGGCAGCTCCGGCAGAGGCAGCGCCGGCGACACAAACGGTGGCTGGACACAGTGGTTGGACTCCCAGCCCAGCCTCCATCCCTCCTCACTCATCGAGCGCGCTCTCCGTCCTCCGTGGTGCTCAATCGGCGGCAGTGGACTACGAGGAGGTCAACGGCGGCGAGGCAAGGTTCGGTGATGACACAGCTGACGGTGGCGGGAGGCACGAACGTCGGCGGCTTCTTCAGTGGCACCAGGGAGCGACGGCGTTGCACGAAGCTTCTCCAGCGACGACAACGGCGCGGTGGCGGTGCGACAGAGGCTCCTTCCTCCTCTGCCCCTCGCACGACTCTTCCTTCTACCCTGAACGGCGCCGATGGCGCCCTCCTTTCCCGGCGACAAGGGCAACGGCGACAAGCTCTCGCTCCCCTCTCACTCGCGAGTCACCCCTCTTCTTCGGCGCTGGTGGCATCAGCGGGATGGATCCGATGGCAGGACATGGTAGCGTGGCAGCAAGGCGTGGTGGCGACGCCGTTCCTCCCTCCAGATCTCCCTCTTCTCAGACCCCTTTCTCTCTGGTTCTATTCTCCATGAAAGCAACAGGCGTGGTTTTCCTTTTGCCTCTGCGTGTGGGTGTCTAGGGTAGAGGGGGCAGCAGCTGCTGCTGTTGAGTGTGGGTGGAGGGAACCGGGTCGGGTAACGGGTCACTGGGTTAGGGTTTCATTTTTTAAAATTAGGGTTAGGGTTACTTTTGTAATTTCAAATAAAAGTAAGAGTAATATAGTAATTGAAACCCAATTTAAATCCAACGCTAATTATATATAGAAAATACTATTTGCTCACCAATTTCACAAATTATTTTCAATAAAATATCCAAATCAAATAATTAGGAGTAATATAATTAAATCCTTTATTTTCCAAAGTAGCAGTATTAATATTGAAAATATTTTTAATTCAAATCATATAGAAATCCTTATTATTTCACAACTACCAACTTTATGCTCTGAATATAGAAAATAATCCAATAATTGTGAAATTGGATAATAACCATAACTTATCTCAAATCCCATAAATCAAAACTTGCCTTAATTATCTTTAATAAAATGATTTCTAAAATTAAGGTTATAAATAATTATATGATTTGAGACTTGATCATAAAAAGACTTGTCAAAGGTTCTGGGTCTTACATTCTACCCACCTTATAAAAATTTTCGCCCTCGAAAATTGATACAAAATGAAAGAAATTTCATAACAGTTCACCCTTGAACATATTTAAGGAAGAAGCAAAAATATCTCAAAATATAATCATATATACAGTTTCCAAATACTTTGATTGTCATAAGCATAAGGGTGTAAAGGTAGGAGTGTGATTGCAAAGCAAACGTTACAAGGTAGGCTCGATGCAAAAGATAACATGGGTTAATCATGTGATAGTAGGGCAAAGCATCAAAGGCTATAAAACAGGATGGAGTTAAAACGACGTGCTCAACCTCCGGACACTAATCTCATATCAACCTTAAAGTTTCAACTTTCCAGCTCCATCAAGCACTTTACAAACCCCAAATTTGACCACAAGCCTGACAACCACAACCCGTTCGCAAGGAACAAAACACCCACAACTCATAACGTTGCACCCCTACCGCTTCAACTTCCGTATACACATATCACGTCTTAAAGAACTAACACATCGCGCTACTACGTCTACAAGTCGCACGTGATATCAAAACAATTCTCGAGTCTACTCAGGAGGATACAAGATTTAAAAAAGAGAGTCAAACGTCAAGGATAGTACTCAAAGATTTGAGAGAATGTATCCAATCCTATATAACCAAGGATACTCAAGCAATGAAGTTTACTAGACACCATTCAATTGACAACCTCAAAAATAACCCTTGAATCAAAGAAATCCAATAGGTTCAACAAGGAGAAGGATCAGCGCATTAGTTTGAAACAAATTCAAGGTGAGTCGAAGAAGTATGAAGTTTATAGAGGAGAATCTCTCAAACCCAAGACAAAGCTCACAGAACTCAAGAGCATAATTGAAATACTTCCGAATACATTGTTCTTAAAAGAATCGAAAACTTGTAAAAATATCACTTTGCAGTCTAAAAGAGAAGTTAAACAACAAATGTCCTTCAAGAGAGTAACAAAAGCATAAATGTGGCTTTACTTCAATACAATTCCATGTTGAAGTAGATTTTGTAGAGTTCCAAAAACAAATGCACACAACTTTGGCTAAGAGCTAAAATATTTCCTCAAATATTTTAGAAAGATAATTAAATGCACAACTTAACCAAAAGCAGTTCATAAAAACTCGGAAATAATCAGATGCTTGTTCAAAATTCTCAAAATTTCATATTCAAACAAGCATGTATAACATTTATAGCAAGTACGAAAGGGGAAGTTAAACTCTTTTTAGAAAGGAAACTCCGAGATAAAAATTTGCTTACAATTTGGTAAGGAAATAAGTGGTGCGTTACAAACAAACCGATTTCCACTAAACAAGGAAACTTTCCAAAACCTCATTTAAAATAGCGCATGCCGATTTTTAAATTAACTTCATCAATATTGAACAATGGTTTCAATCTAAATCAAGAAACAGAAAATAAATTCCGTTTAAAACTTCTTACAAGAGAATTCAAAACTTCTTTAAAAAAAAGTCCAAAACAAGACTCCAAAAGTGTTCTTGAAATCCACTTCTCATAAGAACATTCAAGAAGTTTAAGATGTACTAAAAAGGAGTCAAGCCTTGCAAGAAAGGATCTTAAATTAAAATAGTCCAAACAAGATCCACTAGACATGAAACATCAAACAAGTCTTAAATTGATCCAAAAGAATACAAAAGTCATAGAAAAAGACAACTCAATCATTTGTAATTTCTCAATGATAAATTTTTGACTAAACTCTTGTAGAGATATTGAGGGAATAAACAATGTACTATCCTGAAACGAATCAAACTGACCCACATAAGAATGAGATTCACAAGAGGGGACAAACCAAGATCAATGGTAATGTTCACAAAATGTAAAAGATTAGTTAAAAACAGAATCACGTATAACATTCATAGAGGTGAAAAGCTTAGGAAGGAACCAGTCCGTTCATAAGAAGAAAGCTATGAATCCAACATTTTCAAAAGAACAACAATGGCATAAACTATGTAGTATGCTAAACCAAACTCAATTCAAAATAAGTTAAGTAAAGCTTATCAAACGAAACTCAACCGGAATAAAAGCGAAAAATCCTTTCTTTCCAGTATTTCAGAAAATATCCAAATACACAATCAAATAAAGATGTCCATTGGAACTATAGTAAAATTACTAGAAGGTCAAAATTTACTTTTAAAATAAGTACAATTGCGTAAACCAGTAAAAGTACAGGCAAAGTATTAGAAAGAAATAGTTGTTAAACTGTATAAATAATTTCAAAGTCTCATATATAGAAAAGCATATATCTAATCAACAGCAATTTATAAAATCTCAAAATTGGCTGTGATCACTGTCAAGTAAGAGAAAAAACTGAATCAACAATTTCTCGAAGAATGGACTCAGAATCCGGAGTTAAAAGTCACAGCACATTAAGACAGGTTCAAGGCTATATCAAAGAATACTTGAATCAAGAAGAACTCAAACAGAGGAAGATAGATGCAACAAAGATCTTAAACCAGCATATGCACTTAAGGTCAAACAAGAATACACATGGATAGAGGAATAGAGTGAAGACATCAAATTACTCTTCAAAAGGTCTAGCAAATAAGAACTTCAAGTTAGGACATGAAAGAACAGGTCGACTCAAATAGAAATTCAAGACACACAACTGAATAGCCTCGAGAAATAGTTTTTAACGTCCCCCGAAACCCGCAATTCGCTTTACTCAAAACTCGCATATCATCTATGATAACCCATTAGTACTTTCATTTACATAATTCACTAGTATTAAGCCGGCCAAACTTAATATCAGGAATTATGCAATGCAAGACTAACAGCATTAAATCAATAGATCGTCATGTGCATAAAGCTCTAATTCTCATCATTCGACAAGACCTAATACATGACAAACACTCAGAGTATGCAACTGAAGCATAGTCAGTCCATTCCTCAGGCTCTACAGGAAGAACTGCTCTGATACCATAATGTAACACCCTAACTACCAAAGCTCGCACTTCCGGCTGCGCGACTCTGATAGCTTGGACATTACGACGACACTTATACTATTTAATACTAAAATATGAGCCTGTTTGAAACTTTAAACCGCAATACCGCTCCCAAAGATACTTTCGTTCGATAACGTACATCCATAAATACCATTCAACTTACAACAACTCATAAAGAGTACATCCATATATATACATAAATATATATAAATAATATTACAAACATAATCCAATACAATTCCTATCCCTCTTACAGATTATATCAAGATAAAGGCGAGGGTACAATAAACCATAACTAAAATAATATAGAGCATCACAACAACAATTAAATAAGCTCTTCGTAACTTCTGCGCCCATATCCTGAAAGGGGAAAAATGTAGGGGGGTGAGAACATCATCCTCGAAAGGGTTCTCAGTAGGGGGTTTTTGGGAATTACTGTAATAGGATACATGAAGATAATCGCACCAGTGATTAATAACCGTCTTATGCCTCTTTTCAAAAACAACGGTTTACAATAAAAGAGGAATCGGAAATCTTTTCTGAAAGAGGAACAGTTCAATTCTCAAAAACTCAAAAGCCTTTCAAAACGGTTTATCTATGCTGAACCAATGTAGCCTTTCATATTTTATTCCAAACCAGAAACACAAAACCGAAATCAACCATCAGTTCATCTTATTCCAACCACGGCCCTAGGCCCAAACAATCCAACCAGCAACCAATCACCACAATCCAACAGAGTCCCAGATGCAAACACAGATAGGAAGTTCAAGCACAAACAAACAGTTATTACAAGTAAAACAGTTAGCAATTAATCACATAGGCAAACCAAGTATAATATGCACACCCAACCAATGTCACACAAATGCATATGATGCATGCCTGTCCCTAGTGGCTGATGATATCATCTGTCGGTTATAGAGCCAACCCGACAAGTCCTGGTAGCTAACCATTGGACTGTCCCTCTGTCGTGCATCCCCAACTCGAGTTATACTCATCATAAACTTGATCATAATCATGATCCATATCCATCACCCTCACTGGTGAATATTTATCCATCACCATCACTGGTGAATATTTATGGGGGCGAGCTCATCCGGGACTTTCACAGTGCCCGGCCACACTTACGACATAGGGTCAACAGAGTATCAAGTCTCAACCTGGAGCACGTGGTGGCTAGCCACTGCTACTACCCAGGGAAACTCGTATCTCAGATAGTGGAAGTACAACATTCACATTTATCAATGATTCAGCATAAACATGCAATCAATCTCATCCATGGATCAACATCCATCTCAGCCATCCGGCTCACGGTCCATTCCAGAACCAGCCAATATTCATATCATACACAGCCATTCTGGCTCACGGTTCAATCCAGAACCAATCAATATTCATAATCATACATAGCCATTCCGGCTCATAATAAAACAGCACTTCCACCATTCAAAATCATCAGATTTATGAAATCGGCATTTAAGCCATAAATCATTTTCTCAATTCATTTCACTTTGAAATCGAGTTTCAACTCTTTTCAGCCTTGGCTTTAAAGATCTCATTTCTCAAATCATCTTAGGCTCATAAGCCACTTTTACTCAAGGTAAATTCCCCTTTGAAAACAATGCCACTCTCGGCATCCTCTTTCCAAACTTCCATAACCATGGCAAGTTAAAGATTTATTTTGAAACATTCAAAATCATCCATTCGACAATGGGATTTTATAACAAAGTTTCTCGGTAGAGTCCCAAGTCTTTAGGGGAAGGTCAACTTACATCAATTCTTTAAAATTCATTGAAACTCTTAAAATCATAGATTCTCGGTTCAAGTAAATAAAATTGAATTTATTATGAAACCGAACCATACAAAATCACAAATTCCAACCCGGTCCAAAAATCAACTCATTTGAAACAGAACCGGTTCATTTGAATCAAACCGCTTTCAGATTTCTTTTTGGAACCCATTATTCCAACTCTTCCAAAATGCCTCAAACTTGATTACTCAATCAAAAGTCTAGGTTCCTTTAAAAATCACTAAAAACTCCTTTTTGTATTGAAATCAATATTAGAGCATCATTATTTCCTTCAGTGATTCAAACGGTAAAAATGGTTCAGTTCTAAATACGCCGAACTCAACGTATAAGGTTCATCAAATAAATTAAGCTGGAAAGCGTAAATATCCTCTTAATAAATCAAATAATACAATTTCTTAAATCCAACCCTTTTAAATAACCTTTCAAACAAGACTAAGATTTTATAGAAATTTCGGCAGCACCTCCCCTAAAACTTGGACTTTTGCCACCCGGTTCGGGTCCCAACTAAACCGTTCCTCATTCCTTTTCAACAACACAAAATCAGAAATCAATTCAAATCAAACTAAATCCAATAATCGCCTCAGTGGCGTATCTCAAGGATACTATTTCAAAATCAACTCAACATCAATCGATTTAACTCATTTCCAAAGCTTTAAAGAATCGATTCAGCAATAAATCATTTGTCCGAAACCAAGTCAATTAAAGTAAACCAGGCTGAATTCAAAAGTGTTCTATCTTTCACATCTTCCAAATAATTGACTCAATTCAAACCAATCCTCAACGGATTAAACTCATCTCAAATCTTTAAAGAATCAACTTCAGACATTACATTTCACAAAGCCGCACAACAATTCAGCCAAACCAACATCCATAGTCATTCGAGTCAATCAAATAATACATAAGGCAGATACAATCACCAAAAACACAACATCTCGCACCAGTATCCATATGTAATAATTCCAATACACAAAACATAGTTTTTGGAAAGCGCCCCTACCTCAAAACGCAATTCTATAATCCAAATGTCTCATAGAGTCCTTTCCGCCTCAACCCGAACTGACGGCAACCAAAACCTCAGCTCCAAGCCACTTTCGCAACAGTCTCAACAACTCGAATCGCAACATACAACAACCGAAACTCAATCCTATAGCAATTAACGCCACAAACCTCAGCGTATGATAACAGAACGGTAACTAAAAGGCTTTCAAATCTAAACGCTTACCGAACCGAAGAAGAAACGGCTGAACCGAAGCAGCGGCGGTCTCCGAGCCGGTTTGGCGGCAGCCCGGCAGCCACCTCAAGCGACAGCGATGACCTGAACCATATGCAGTGACAGTGAGGTTTCCAGAAACTCAACGGAAAGGAGAACCAACTTAAGACCCTTACCGATAGACTTTTTCGGCGACGGCAAGGGCAGCCAGAAGCTCCGACGGTGCTCCGGAAGGTCACAGAACCACTCCCGGCGGTCCAAAACCCCTTTCTGACAACGGCAGCTCCGGCAGAGGCAGCTCCGGCAGAGGCAGCGCCGGCGACACAAACGGTGGCTGGACACAGTGGTTGGACTCCCTGCCCAGCCTCCATCCCTCCTCACTCATCGAGCGCGCTCTCCGTCCTCCGTGGTGCTCAATCGGCGGCAGTGGACTACGAGGAGGTCAACGGCGGCGAGGCAAGGTTCGGTGATGACACAGCTGACGGTGGCGGGAGGCACGAACGTCGGCGGCTTCTTCAGTGGCACCAGGGAGCGACGGCGTTGCACGAAGCTTCTCCAGCGACGACAACGGCGCGGTGGCGGTGCGACAGAGGCTCCTTCCTCCTCTGCCCCTCGCACGACTCTTCCTTCTACCCTGAACGGCGCCGATGGCGCCCTCCTTTCCCGGCGACAAGGGCAACGGCGACAAGCTCTCGCTCCCCTCTCACTCGCGAGTCACCCCTCTTCTTCGGCGCTGGTGGCATCAGCGGGATGGATCCGATGGCAGGACATGGTAGCGTGGCAGCAAGGCGTGGTGGCGACGCCGTTCCTCCCTCCAGATCTCCCTCTTCTCAGACCCCTTTCTCTCTGGTTCTATTCTCCATGAAAGCAACAGGCGTGGTTTTCCTTTTGCCTCTGCGTGTGGGTGTCTAGGGTAGAGGGGGCAGCAGCTGCTGCTGTTGAGTGTGGGTGGAGGGAACCGGGTCGGGTAACGGGTCACTGGGTTAGGGTTTCATTTTTGAAAATTAGGGTTAGGGTTACTTTTGTAATTTCAAATAAAAGTAAGAGTAATATAGTAATTGAAACCCAATTTAAATCCAACGCTAATTATATATAGAAAATACTATTTGCTCACCAATTTCACAAATTATTTTCAATAAAATATCCAAATCAAATAATTAGGAGTAATATAATTAAATCCTTTATTTTCCAAAGTAGCAGTATTAATATTGAAAATATTTTTAATTCAAATCATATAGAAATCCTTATTATTTCACAACTACCAACTTTATGCTCTGAATATAGAAAATAATCCAATAATTGTGAAATTGGATAATAACCATAACTTATCTCAAATCCCATAAATCAAAACTTGCCTTAATTATCTTTAATAAAATGATTTCTAAAATTAAGGTTATAAATAATTATATGATTTGAGACTTGATCATAAAAAGACTTGTCAAAGGTTCTGGGTCTTACATTACTCTCAATGGCAGCGGCAGCAAACCCTGATGGCAACGGGAATAGGGAGCGACAATGATGAAGGCTCGACGAAGATAGCGAGGCACGATGGTACAGGTCAGCATCTTCTCTTCGCGTCTCACCCTCAGCAAACGGCAACGGCGATACACGAACAATGGCAACGAGGCGTGGCTCGATGGCAGCTCCTTCCTCTCCTCCATGGGTCACGTTCGCCTCTCCCTTTCTTCTCTGCGACAGCAGCTTGGCAGCAGCACCAAGCTCCATAGCGTTGTTCCTCCCCCTCTCTTCTTCTCCCTCGTCCTCTGTCTCCCTTCCTGTTCTCCGTTTTCCCCCATCTTCCCTCTTTCCCCTTCCTTTCTTTTCCCTTTCTGTTTTTCCCCTCGAGCTCCCCTGTTTCCTTTCTTTCCGATTCTGTTTGTGCGTGTGTTTTGTGAATTTAGGGTAAAATTATTTTTTTAATTAGGAATTTAGGGTTAAGGTATAATGTATATGAGTAATATAACAACCTTTACAAAATATTTGAGATAGAATAACAATTTAAGATTCAAATATAATACCATAAAAATTACTTCATAAAAATTACTTTCAAAACACATAAGATTTTATTTATCAACATATCAATGAGCTCAAATAGTTATTTTTAATTTAAATTATAAAATAAGCATACTAATCACATTCTCTAAAATACGGTTAAACTCGAAATATCAATTACCTATATTAAATTATAATCAAAACTTTAATTTCAATTTATATAAAATAACAAGTTATAATCACAATTTTGCATAAATACTAATTGACTTAAAATTAAAGTATTTATCAAAATCAATTTAATCATTTCTAATAAATTAATCTTTAAGGGCTCAAATTAATAGAGTAAACCATATTTATTAATAATAGAAATTTCTTAAATTTAATTATATAAAATAACCAATTATAAAAATTACACAAAAATATTAATTAACTTAACTCCAAATATTAATAAAACTAATTTAATTACTCTTAATTAATTAATTTATAAAATAAGATATCAAATTAATAAAATAAATCGTAACTTTTTCAGGATAAAAGTTACTTAAATTAAATTATAAAATTCTTTCTTATTTTTCAATTACTAAAATTATACAAAATATTCTATTATAATAAGATTACTTAAAAATATTAATTGATTTCAAAATAAAACTATCTCCGAATCTATTTAATTATTTCTAACAAAATAATTTTTAAAATTATAAAGTTTAAGCTTAATAAGATAAAATCAGAATTTATTTATATTTAGATTTTCAAAAATGCGGGATTCTGCTCAGAATTCTCTGTCTGTTGCTGAGTGGATGATGGAAAAGGCTTGCTATTGTTAAACCTGTTTCTTCCACCATTATTAAAGCCTTGTTGAGGCTTTTGTTGATCCTTCCATGAGAAATTTGGATGATTCCTCCATGAGGGATTATAGGTGTTTCCATAGGGTTCACCCATGTAATTCACCTCTGCTATTGCAGGGTTCTCAGGATCATAAGCTTCTTCTTCAGAAGATGCCTCTTTAGTACTGTTGGATGATTCCTTCAATCCATTCAGACTCTGAGAGATCATATTGACTTGCTGAGTCAATATTTTATTATGAGCCAATATGACATTCAGAGTATCAATTTCAAGAACTCCCTTCCTCATAGGCATCCTATTACTCACAGGATTCCTTTCAGAAGTGTACATGAACTGGTTATTTGCAACCATGTCAATGAGTTCTTGAGCTTCTACAGGCGTTTTCTTTAGGTGAATGGATCCACCTGCAGAATGGTCCAGTGACATCTTTGATAGCTCAGACAGACCATCATAGAATATATCCAGGATGGTCCATTCTGAAAGCATGTCAGAAGGATTCTTTTTGGTCAGTTCCTTGTATCTCTCCCAAGCTTCATAGAGGGATTCATCTTCTTTCTGTTTGAAGGTTTGAACATCCACTCTAAGCTTACTAAGATTTTGAGGAGGAAAGAACTTGGCTAAGAAAGCCGTGACCAGCTTATCCCAAGAGTTCAGACTATCCTTTGGTTGAGAGTCCAACCATATTCTAGCTCTATCTCTTACAGCAAATGGGAAAAGCATAAGCCTGTAGTCCTCGGGATCAACCCCATTGGTCTTAACAGTATCACAGATCTGCAAGAATTCAGTTAAGAACTGAAAAGGATCTTCAGATAGAAGTCCATGAAACTTGCAGTTCTGTTGCATCAGAGAAACTAATTGAGGTTTAAGCTCAAAGTTGTTTGCTCCAATGGCAGAAATTGAGATGCTTTTTCCATGTAAATTGGAATTTGGTGCAGTAAAGTCACCAAGCATCTTCCTTGCATTGTTATTATTTTCGGCCATGTCTCCTTCTTTTTTCGAAAATTTCTGTCAGATTTTCTCCAAAGAGTTGTGCTTTAGCTTCCCTTAGCTTCCTCTTCAGAGTCCTTTCAGGTTAAGGATCAGCCTCAACAAGAATATTTTTATCCTTGTTCCTGCTCATATGAAAAAGAAGAAAACAGAAAAGAAAGTATGGAATCATCTATGTCACAGTATAGAGATTCCTTTATGTGAGTAGAAGAAAATATGAATAGAAGATGGAGAATCCAAACACAAGGGTGAGGAGTAGGTTCGAATTCTTAGATGAAGAGGAGTGTTAGTAAATATATAAATAATTAGAAGTAGGTGAGAGAGAAGAATTTTCGAAAACTAAATAAATTAAAATAAAAATATTTTTGTTTTTAATTTGAAATTAAAATAAAATTCGAAAATTAGAAAAGAAATAAAATTAAAATTAAAAATTAAAATAATTAGTTAATTAAAAAGGAATTTTGAAAAAGAGGAAGGTGATTTTCAAAAATTAGAAAGAATTAGTTAGGTAGTTTTGAAAAAGATATGATTGAAACAAAAAGATAGGATTAGTTGGAAAGGATTTGAAATTTAATTTTGAAAAGATAAGAAGTTAGAAAAGATTTTGAAATTAATTTTGAAAAAGATATGATTGAAACTTAATTTGAAAAATATTTGAAAAAGAAATTTGAAAAGATTTGATTTTGAAAATTAAAGTTGATTACTTGACTAACAAGAAACTAAAAAGATATGATTCTAGAGTTTAAAAATTGAACCTTTCTTACTAGGCAAGTAACAAACTTAAAAAAAATTTGAATCAATCACATTAATTATTAGCATTAATTTCGAAAATATGAATTAGAAATAAGAAAAAAATTTTGAAAATCAATCATAAAGTTTTCGAAAATATGAAAGAAAAAATGAAAAAGATTTAATTTTTGAAAAAGATTTGAAAAAGATAGAATTTTTAAATTGAAAATTTGATTTGACTCATAAGAAATTACTAAATTTTAAAAAGTTTTGAAAAAGTCAACTCAAATTTTTGAAAATTTATGAGTGAAAAAGGGAAAGATATTTTTTGATTTTTGAATTTTTAATGATGAAAGAGAAAAACATCAAAAAGACTCAATGCATGAAAATTTTGGATCAAAACACATGATGCATGCAAGAACACTATGAATGTCAAGATGAACACCAAGAACACTTTGAATGTCAAGATGAACACGAAGAACTTATTTTTGAAAATTTTGAAGAAGAGAAAAACATGCAAGACACCAAACTTAAATATTTTTAATTTTTAGACACTAACAAATTAAAAATGCATATGAAAAACAAGAAAAGACACAAAACAAGAAATTTTAAAGATCAAACAAGAAGACTTACCAAGAACAACTTGAAGATCATGAAGAATGCAATGCATGAATTTTCGAAAATAATTAAAAAGATGCAATTGACACTAAACTTAAAACTTGACTCTAAACTCAAACAAGAAACACAAAAAATATTTTTGATTTTATGATTTTATAAAATTTTTTTATTTCTCGAAAATTAATTGGGAAAAACGAAAAAGAAGAAATTAAATTTTTTTTTGAAAATAAGAAATAAAAGCTTAAAATTAAAATAAAATTACCTAATCTAAGCAACAAGATGAACCGTCAGTTGTCCAAACTCGAACAATCCACAGCAATGGCGCCAAAAACTTGGTGCACAAAATTGTGATCTTCAACAATGGCGCCAATGGCTTGGTGCTCTCAAACGTGAATCACACTTAGTCACAATTCCGCACAACTAACCAGCAAGTGCACTGGGTCGTCCAAGTAATAAACCTTACGTGAGTAAGGGTCGATCCCACGGATATTGTCGGCTTGAAGCAAGCTATAGTCACCTTGTAAATCTCAGTCAGGCGGATTCAAATGGTTATGGTAAATTGATAATAAAAACATAAATAAAATATGAACTGGGATAGAGATACTTATGTAATTCATTAATGAGAATTTCAGATAAGCGTATAGAGATGCTTTCCTGCTGTCTTCATCCAATCATTCCTACTCCCTTCCATGGCAAGCTTTATGTAGGGCATCACCGTTGTCAATGGCTACATCCCATCCTCTCTGTGAAAATGGTCCAATGCGCTGTCACTGCATGGCTAATCATCTGTCGGTTCTCGATCATACTGGAATAGGATTTACTATCCTTTTGCGTCTGTCACAATGCCCAGCACTCACGAGTTTGAAGCTCGTCACAGCCATCCCTTCCCAGATACTACTCGGAATACCACAGACAAGGTTTAGACTTTCCAGATCTCGAGAATGGCCGTCCATGGGTTCTAACTTATACCACGAAGATTTTAATACCTCGGACTCGGTCCTCTATATTAGTTATCTAAGAGATACTCATTCTAGCTTGTTTGCATGTAGAACGGAAGTGTTTGTCAGGCACGCGTTCATAGGTGAGAATGATGATGAGCGTCACATAATCATCACATTCATCATGTTCTTGGGTGCGAATGGATATCTTAGAGAAGGAATAAGCTTGAATTGAATAGAAAAACAGTAGTACTTTGTATTAATTCATGAGGAACAGCAGAGCTCCAAACCTTAATCTATGGAGTGTAGAAACTCTACCGTTGAAAATACATAAGTGATAAGGTCCAGGCATGGCCGAATGGCCAGCCCCCAAAACGTGGTCAAAGGATCAAAAGATAATCCAAATATATCCGAAGATGATGTAAATACAATAGTAAAAAGTCCTATTTATGCTAAACTAGTTACTAGGGTTTACAGAAATGAGTAAATGATGCAGAAATCCACTTCTAGGGCCCACTTGATGTGTGCTTGGGCTGAGCATTGAGCTTTACATGTGTAGAGGCTTCTCTTGGAGTTGAACGCCAGTTTGTAACCTGTTTCTGGCGTTTAACTCCACTTTGCAACCTGATTCTGGCGTTTAACTCCAGAAGGCAGCATGGAACTGGCGTTCAACGCCCGTGTGTTTCATCTAAATTCGGGCAAAGTATGAATAATTATATATTTCTGGAAAGCCCCGGATGTCTACTTTTCATCGTAATTGAGATTGCACCATTTGGAGTTCTGTAGCTCCAGAAAATCCACTTTGAGTGCAGGGAGGTCATAATTCAGCAGCATCTGAGTCATTTTTCAACCTCTGAATCAGATTTTTGCTCAGGTCCCTCAATTTCAGCCAAAAAATACCTGAAATCATAGAAAAACACACAAACTCATAGTAAAGTCCAGAAATGTGAATTTTAATTAAAAATTAATAAAAATATACCAAAAACTAACTAAATCATACTAAAAACAATGTAAAAACAATGCCAAAAAGCGTATAAATTATCCGCTCATCAGCATCCATGAACATAAAAGAGAACAAAATAAAGGAAATGACAAGTAAAACTAGAAGAGTAGAGATATAATAACAAGAAATTAAAAGGAGGAACTAAATTAAAACAGGAATTAAAAGTTGGATTTAAGAAAATTAAACCTAAACTACCCTAATTTCTAGAGAGAAGAGAGAGCTTCTCTCTCTAGAATTATACCCTAAAACATGATGAAAACTAAACTATGACTACTTGGTTCATTCCCTCTTCAATCCTTGGGTTCAATAGCATCAGAAATGAGTTGGATTGGGCCCAAAATGCTTCAGAAATCGCTAGGGGCGATTTCACTAAAGTGGACCCACGAGCAGCATCGACGCGCATGCGTACATGGCGCGTACGCACCCCTATACGTGAAGCCCCATATGTTAGATTTCCAACGCAACTAGAACTGCCTCATTTGGACCTCTGTAGCTCAAGTTATGGTCGATTGAGTGCCAGGAGGTCAGGCTTGACAGCTTTACGGTTCCTTCATTTCTTCATGAGTTCTCCCACTTTGCATGCTTTTCTCCTCATTTCTTCCATCCAATACTCGCCTTATGAACTGAAATCACTCAACAAACATATCAAGGCATCGAATGGAATTAAGGTGAATTAAAATCACCAATTTTAGGGCCTAAAAAGCATGTTTTCACATTTAAGCACAAATCAAGGGAGAATTGCAAAACCATGCTATTTCATTGAATAAATGTGAGAAAAGTTGATAAAATCCCCTAAAATAAGCACAAGATAAACCATAAAATTGGAGTTTATTACACATCCACCTCAAACCCGAGTGATGGGAGCTCTGAAGGAGAGGATAGTGACGGTTCCGGTCCCGACGGCCCTTTGCGCATTGTTCGTAGCGCGGAGGACCGTGCTAATTTTTAAGTGTGGGGAGGTCATTCGACCAATCTCCATGGGTAACAATCTCTTCCTTTCAATACCCATGGATTTATCTTTTGCTTAGTAGTTAGTACATTGCATGTGTAGTTAGTTTTGCTTGTAAATACTCCTGGCATGATAGTTAGTTTCTATAGAGTTACTTGGTCAAAACAATAACTTCTTTTCAAAGAAACTGTGTTTTGGGGTACCCTACCAAATTTTTGAAAATTTTTGTAGTAAACTTGCTTTAAGAATGTATTTTGGAACATAGTGATTGAGCTAAGAACACAAGCATGAAAGTTTTGAGCCTATTGCATGGTTACATCTTCTAACCATTATTTCCATTCTTGTGTGCATATCTCTCTCTATGATTGTGATCCTTGCTTTGTCTGATTCTATATGTCCATTACTTTGTGTATGAATACATTTACATGATTGAGGCCATCATTTCAATAGTCACTTTTCCCCAAATGGACTTAACCCTTTTATCTACCATTGCTAACCAATCTTGAGCCCATAATAAACCCTTCTTTGTTCTTAAATAGAGCATATCAACAATCCTAAGCAAAAAACCATGAATGTCCCTAAATTTGGACCCTTGATTAGCTTAGGTAAGTTAGGATGTGTATCATTCAATTAGGGTATGCTTTAGAAATTTGGGTAGATATCTAGGTGTGTAATTGTAGTGTAATTGAAAATTCTAAAAGTTGGGAACATATTCATGCATTGAATGATTGGACTATATGCATTGAAACTTTTGTTCACAAGGTCCCAAGAAAAGGGGATAATAATAAATATATATATATATATATATATATATATATATATATATAAGCAATAAAGGGGACAAAGAAATCCCAAGACAAAGTAATGAAGAAAACAATGCATATGGGTGTGAATTAAAAAGAATGCATGAGTATGCAAAAAGTGAAACTCAAGGGTAGCTAGTTAATGTATTATAGTTGTATAGGTTGTTCTATGTGTCTAGTGGGATCCTAGGTTAATCAAGGACTCAAATTTTAAGCTCACTTGGCCATATACATGCTTACCTTTACCCTAGCCCCGTTACAACCCATGAATAAGACCTCATGATACTTGTAAGCATGTATTAAGTGATTGTTGATTGTTAGATGAAAGAAAAACCTTGGAAGGCATGATTAGGAGAAGATTGAGCAACGAACCCTATACACGTGAGCGAATAGAGCAGATACACTTCCGGTGAGGGTTCGATGCTCAATTCTTTGTTCCCGGCTTTCACAAGCATTTATTTAGCAAGTCATATGCACCCCTTAGTGATGTTCAATTTGGTAGGATTCATGAATTAAATACTATTTTCATCCTATATGCTCACATGTATTCTTGGAGGATAGATTTACTCTTGACCAAGTAGGTAGATGATTTTACATTAGTTGCATGCATCCACCTAGGTAGTTTGCATTTCATAAACCCTTTCTCACCATAATCTTTGGTCTTTTTATTTTAAGCATGAGGACATGCTTGGTTTAAGTATGGGGAGATTCGATAAACCCAATTTTGTTGTTTATATTGTGTAGAATTTGGGGGGTTTTGTCAATATTTCTCACACGTATTCACAAGAAATGCACGGTTTTCTGTTCACTTCCTAATATTGCCCCATGATGAAAAACATGCTTATTTTGCCTCAAAATTGCCATATTTTAATCCTCTTCTATTGTCATTCGATGCCATGATATATTTGTCGAGTGATTTCAGGAATTATAGGGTGGAAATGGCCTAGAAGAGAGAAAGAAAGCATGTACAAAAGGGAGGAACATGAAGACTTGAAATTTTGGAAAAAGAAGCATTGGCGCGCCCGCACACTTCATGCGCACGCATGGATGAGGTTGGCTGGAAGCGGCGCGCAAGAATGGACACACCCGCGTGGATTAGAAGATTCCTATCGACGCGGACGCGCACGCACGCATGGCGCGCTCGCGTGGGAAGCTGCACGTGACCTCATTAAAGGAAATCGTGCCTGGCGATTTCTGAAGCTCAACAGGCCCAATTTCAAGCTGTTTCTATATGGAAAAGACCCAAGGATGCTAGGGGAAAGGGGGGATCAACTATTTTTACACTAGGACACAATTTTTAGCTAGTTGTTTGGTTCTTTGTTCTTCTAGAGAGAGAAACCCTTGTTCCTCTCTAGATCTAGTTTTAATTTGATCTTCCTTTGTTGAATTGTGAATTGGATCTTGTTAATTACTAGATTTAATTGTTCAATTTGAATTTCCTAGTATAATTTTGCTTATACCTTATGATAGTTTTATGAATTCTTGTCAATTGTCATTTTATACCCATTTCATGAATGTTGTGAATATTGACTTGATGATGTTATATTGATTATTTCTATGTTTAATTGTGTTGTTTGGATGATTGTATGTTGATAAATGTTAGTGGGTACTTGTTGATTTCAATTTAATTGCTATTTTGAACATGTCTTTTGTTAATGCTTACCATGTGTTTGATGAAATGTTTACTTTGATTATGGAGTAGTTCTCTTTACTCTTGGCCTAGGCCAAGGGAATTGGGTAAACTTGAGTCATTGGGTCTAATGGATTTGATGATTTAGGAGCCTTTAGTGGTTAATTTGATAACCATTGACGCTAACCTTCTACTAAGTCAATTAGTAGTAAGGTTAGAACTTATGGATCGATGTTGACCAAACCATTTGACGTACTTCAAGTATAGAAGTAGACTTAATGAGTTTGGTTCCTCATAATTGTCAAGATATGGTTATTAGACAAGGATATTGACCCTAATTCCCATGCCTAGCCAAGAGTTGCTTTTATGATTCATACTTGAAAACCAAAATTCCCAATCACTTGCCTTAGTTATAGTTACTTGTTTAGCTTAGAATAGAATCATATTGAATGTTACTTTGTTAGTTTGAAATCACTCATATCTTGCTTAGTTGATTGAATTAGTTTCTTGCAATCTAAGATTACTTGCTTGTTAAGATTCCCATTTATTTTTATGCTCATAACTCACAACCCCGGATTTCTAACTAATGTTAAAGCACATGTTTGCCCATTCTTTGTGAGACGACCCGAGGTTTGAATACTTCGGTTATTTCTATTGGGGTTGAACTTGTGACAACCAAATCCCTCTTCTAAATTTGATGACTGAGGATTGTTGTTGGTAGAGCTATACTTGCAACGTAGTTTTATTGAGGAAAATCTTTACCAATACACCCTTGGGTCTCCATCAGTGTCCCTTGGGACACCAAACTTAATCCTTTGGCATCTTAATAAATTGGTTCCATCATTGTGTATTTAATGTGTTCATAAGGATGGAATAACTCCAATCTTTTCATTTTCTTTTGATCCCAACTCCTCTGAACACATTAAACCTCGTTAATGTTCTTGCCCAAAACATTAAGTGCTTTTAAATTGGGTAACTTGGGCTTGCTGGGTGATCCTTGGTGGTGGCCACACCAAACTTAATCTTTGGGCTTACTCCTCGAAATCAAGCTATTAATTGTTTGTAAGCCTAGATTAAGTGGGTGAGTGGCCAAACCAAACTTAGCATTTTAGCTAGTTCTCATCCCATTTACTCATCATTAGTAATGCACGCATCAAGTTGCAATCCCATAATAGAAAGAACTAACAAAGTGTAAGAGTAATCTACTACCAAAGCTAGTATCCAACTTCCTAGCTTACTATTGCAATCTAATTCTAATTGGTAATGTAACACAAATGTGAGACTAAAACGTAAACTATCTAAAGCAATAGATTTTAAACTACTTCTAAGAAAAACAATAAATCAAAAAGGATAAAGTGTTGGGGTGCCTCCCAACTAGCGCTTCTTTATTGTCACTAGCTTGACACTCCTCCGTCTTTAGCTAAGCTTGTAGCTCACTCTCTGCTCCTCTAAGGAGCCTCCCAAGTAGTGTTTGAGTCTATGGCCATTGACAGTAAAAGTTCTCTGAGTCTTGTCCTCCATGAGCTCTACATGACCATAGGGAAACACCTTGATTATGGTGAAAGGTCCTGACCATCGAGACTTAAGTTTCCCAGGGAAGAACTTCATTCTTGAATTATAGAGTAGCACCTTCTGTCCTTCGGTGAACTCCCTTCTTGTTATCTTTTTATCATGCCACCTTTTTGTGTTCTCTTTGTAGATTTTTGCATTCTCATATGCTTGATTTATAAATTCTTCCAGCTGATTGAGTTGCATTAATCTTCTTTCTCCAGCAGCTTGCTCATCATAGTTTAGCATTTTTAGAGCCCAAAATGCTCTATGCTCAAGTTCAACTGGTAAGTGACAAGCCTTGCCATAAACAAGTTGGTATAGAGACATCCCAATGGGTGTCTTGTAGGCTGTCCTGTAGGCCCATAGTGCATCATCCAGCTTCTTAGACCAATCTTTTCTTGAGCTTCCAACAGTTTTTTCAAGGATTCGTTTTAGCTCTCTGTTGGAAATTTCAGCTTGCTCGTTGGTCTGTGGGTGGTATGAAGTTGCCACTTTGTGCTTGACTCCATATCTGAGAAGAAGTATGATAAACCTCGATTTCGTGATTTATCTTGTGCTTATTTTAGGGGATTTTATCACCTTTTTCCACCTTTATTCAATGAAATAGCATGGTTTTGTAATTCTCCCTTGAATTGTGCTTAAATGTGAAAACATGCTTTTTAGGCCCTAAAATTGGTGATTTTAATTCATTATAATTCCATTCGATGCCTTGATGTGTGTGTTGAGTAATTTTAGGTTATAAGGCAAGTATTGGATGGAAGAAGTGAGTAGAAAAGCATACAAAGGGGAGAATTCAAGAAGAAACAAAGATTGGGAGTGCATCAAAGGACGCGCACGCGCACAAGGCGCGCACGCGCACATGGCGCGCATGCGCCAATACTTATACATGGCCCACTTGAAGGCAAAACACTGGGGGCGATTTCTGAGCTGCTGATGCCAGGGCATCTTGGCCAGTTTCACTGACCTTTTCTTTACTGTTTTTAGGTTAGTTTCATGCATTTCTTTAGGAAATAAGCTAGTTTTGGGTAGATACTCACTTATGCCTTGATTCAAGCATACATTGTGCAATTTACATAATTTCATGGGGATTTTGCATAAGTTTGGTGACAAATATTATGTTGCATTACTCATGACTTGGACTAGAGCTTTGATGCACTTTATTGCTTGATTTCAGGACCAAAAAGGAAGCAAGAAAAGGGGAGGTAACTTGCAAGGTTAATAAGAAAAGTGATTGCCAATAACACTCTCAAAAAGCCATCAATGCCCATGTTAGAGAGTCACGTTAACTAAGTTAACGTGAACTCTAACGTGGAGAAGAGAAGTTGAGTCAACGTTAGTGACACTTAACATTGTCACTAACATTGGCAATTACTCATAAGTGGCCACGTTAGAAGCCACGTTAACCTAGTTAGGTTAACGTGGCCTCTAACGTTAAGGGGGGAAGAGAAGCCAACGTTAGTGACACTCAACATTGTCACTAACGTTGGCCTATGGTGCAAAGTACCACGTTAACTCCCACGTTAACTTGGTTAACGTGGGAACTAACGTAACGGATGAAGAGTTGTCGACAACGTTAGTGACACTCAACATTGTCACTAGCAACCACACAACCCCCAAGAGTCACGTTAACTTCCACGTTAACTTGGTTAACGTGGAAGCTAACGATGAGAAATGAAGGATGAGCCAACGTTAGTGACACTCAACATTGTCACTAACGTTGGGATGGCTAAAGATGGCCACGTTAACCTAGTTAACGTGGACTCTAACGTGAGACCTAGGGGCACATTGGAACGTTAGTGACAATGTTGAATGTCACTAACGTTCTCGAAGGATGGCAAGGGCCACGTTAAAAGCCACGTTAACCTAGTTAACGTGGGCTTTAACGTGAAGCAAGAAGGGGCACACTGGAACGTTAGTGACAATGTTGAGTGTCACTAACGTTCTCGAAGGTTAACAAGGCAACGTTAAAAGCCACGTTAACCTTGTTAATGTGGGTTTTAACGTGAGGCAAAGGGGTGCATTGGAACGTTAGTGACAATGTTAAGTGTCACTAACGTTCTCGAACTTATATTCTCACTAAATATTAACACCCCTAACGTCCTGAACTAAAGTCTCCGCCCACTTCGCAATTTCTCTCTGCAAGTAAAGCCAAGCCCAAATAAAGAAAGGAACTGCTTCAAACTCAAGATCCAAAGGCCCAAGACTTGAAGAATCACACTAGAAGCTGAGAAGAGTAGTATATATAGGAGTAGCTTTGAATTGAGAAGAAGTTCTAGGGGCTGGAAAAGGAGAATTACTCTCTGTATTTTACTTTCTTTGCAATTTCTAGTTTTATGATGTATTCTCCATCTTTGTTTTCATTTTCAAGAGCTATGAACAACTAAACCCCTTTCATTGGGTTAGGGAGCTCTGTTGTAATTTGATGGATCAATACTAATTTTCATTATTCTTCTTCTATCTTTCCTCTTGATTTTACTTGAAAGCTTTCGATCTTCATCCAATTGAGTAGTTATCTTGGAAGAGAAGCTATTCAAACTTGGATCTCTTTTGAACCTTGAAAGAGGAATGAAGAGATCAAGCTAGAAATACTTTCTCATGCTGGACCAAATTGGGTTTGGATGGGTATGTGACTATAACCCTCTCAATACTTGATTTGGGAAATGCATGTGGTATAATCAGTGACCATACTTCATCTCTTCTCATGAGCAATTGACCAAGGAATTGGCTATTGATCAAGATTTGAGAGATTGAATTGCAAGAAATTGAAATTCAATCACTTAAGATTGCCAAGGAGATCAATGAGTGCATTGATTGAGGAAGAGATGAAAATGAACTTGATCCGGAGAATTGCAACATCTCCTAAGCCCAATGAACTCCCCATCTCTGATCTTACCCATTCTCTTTAATTTCTACCATTTACTTTCATGAGCGAATCCCCCATTCCCATTTACAATTCTGCAATTTATTTTCAGTCACTTACTTCCAGTCCTTTAATTCTAGCATTTACTTTTCTGTTATTTACATTCCCGCCATTTTATTTTCTGCAACTCTCAACCCAAATTCTGGATTCGCTCAACTAGAACATTCTTCTAATTAAAGTTGCTTGATCAATCAATCCCTGTGGGATTCGACCTCACTCTATTGTGAGTTTTTACTTGACGACAAATTCGGTACACTTGCCGAAGGGAGATTTGTTGAGAGACAAGTTTTCCGCGCATCAGCTGCCCAGGCCCAAGTCCAACTTGTTTCTGAGTGTATTTCATGCAGAATTGAAGTCCAAGCAAAGGGGGAGCAAATAGTTTAGCCAACATGAGCCTTTAGTTAGTTTTCTAGAGAGAGAAGCTCCCTCTTCTCTCTAGAATTAGGTTAGGATTAGGGTAGATTATCCTAAATTCAAGTTCAATTACTTGATCTCATCTTGTCTCCTTTATAATTTCTCATTTCTACATCTTGATTCTCTTATTTGTGATGTTAATTTCTCATTTTGCTCTCTTTTGTGATGATGAACTCATATTGGATTTGATTTGTTTTTAATACAATTTATTGATGAATTGAGTTGTGATCTTACTTTTCTTGCACTTAATAGTTGTTAGATTTATTCATTCTTGCAATTTATGATGCTTACTTTTATTGCACTCTATGTGTTTGATGAAATGCTCTCTTTAATTTTTGAGTAGTTTTGTCAACTCTTGGCCTAAGCCAAGGGAATTGGGTAACCTTGAGTCATTGGGTATGATAGATTTGGTGATTTGAGAACCCATGGTGATCAATTTGACACCCATTGACGCTAACCCACTACTAAGTTAATTGGTAGGTAGGTTAGGACTTAAGGGTGAATGTGATCAAATCTATTTGACGTACTTCAAGCTTAGGAGTAAACGTTACGTACTTAAAGCTTTTGGGAAGTAGACTTAATAGGTTGGCCTCTCATAATTATCAATATTCGGTTTGTTGACAAGGATGGCGATCTCAATTACCCAAGTCTTAACCAAGAGTTCTTTATCTTACTTCCTTTATTCACTTGCTAATTTTATGCTCTTGTCATCTCATGAACCAAACCCCCTCCCCCCTTTTTACCCCTTCATAGCGAATAACTAAGCATTACATTGTATTTCTAGGGAGACGACCCGGAGTCCAAATACTTCGGTTAATTTTCATTGGGTTTGTACATGTGACAAAACCAAAATTATTTTTTTTTAATTTGATGTGAGAGTTGTTTGTTGGTTTGGAGCTATACTTGCAACATAAATATTTTGTGAAATTCCTTACCGACAATAAGTCTTGTGTCAAATTAATGGCACCGTTGCCGGGAAATTGCAATGGTGCTATGTTATTGGCTATTGTATATATTGTGAATAACTTGAGTTTTGGTTTGTCTGCTAGTTTTTACAAGTTAGAATTTTATCTTCTTTGTTTCTTATTGATTTTTTTTATTCTCTCTTTTACTATGAATTCTCATCCTTTTGGCTATGAGTGTAGTTCAAACTATGTTGTAGGAAATGAAAGCTCCAATGAGAATATGCATCAAGGGTTTGGAATTCAAGGATGGGAGGAACCTCAAGCTTATGAACAACCTTCATGGCAACAACCTCCTACGAACTCCTATGGGTATAATCCTGATCCTAATGTGTATCAATCCAATGTGTGTGATGACCTTCATTGTGGTTGTCAACCACAATCATCATATGCATGTGATCCCATTCCTCAATATAGCCACACACCATACTCACAAGCCTTGCATCACCATTCAACTCCATATGACCATAATTCACACAGACCATATCAACCACCATTTGAATCACATCTAGAACAACCACCATCCCCATACCAATACTCCCAAGAACCACAAATTCCGCATACACCACCTCAAGAATTCCCCCAATATGAACTACTTTCCAACATTGACAATCTTCCCTCAACCAATGAACCCTATCTTTCACCACCACCTCTCGATGAAGCCTTCATATTAGAACTAAGAGATCTTGAATCTCGCATCTTAAGGCGACAAGAGGAGGATGAAACTAAGTTTAAGGAGCTAAAAGCAAGAATAGCTAGCATGGTAGAAGCCGTAAATCACCTAACATCTCACCTAGGTTCATGTACCCTAAGTACTCCCCTTGTTGAATGTGGAGAAACTATCAAGGAACCTAGCGAGGGAATGAACTTGAAGCTCCAAGGTGGGGAAGAAGAGTTAAAACAAGAAGTGCGACAAGAGGAGAAGATAGAGATTAGCGAACAAAAGAAAGTGGTGGATGGATGTTTGGGATATGTTGAGCTCATAAAGGATGTTAAAAAGGAAAGTGAAGTTGCGAAAGTAGACGGAGAGTTGAAGGAAAATGATTAGGAAGTGGATTCCATCACTAGTGATTTTTTGCCCACATTGCTCAACTCCCTTGACGATATTGTTGAGCCCTCTCCCAGTGGATTAGAAAGCAAGGTTGAGAAGGATGCACAGCCTTCAAAACCCATTGTAAGTGAAGAACTGGAAGAAGTGTTCCAAGCAACAAGCCCTCCTATCTATGATGATGTCGAGTCAACATATAATCCTTTCGAGTTTGAAGAGTCTTTCCCCAAAATGCTTGCACTTGATGAGGAGATAGACTCCACTAGACCTCCTATATATGACGAGAGTAATGGGGAGGAGATAGAAGAAATTGGTGAAAAAGAATGTGAACTTGAGGAAGCTTGGCATGAGGAGAAACTTGAAGAACCTTGCCAAATGGTGGAACTTCCCAGAAGAGGATGGACGGGAGTAGAGCATGCTTTATCAAGACCCTTGGGAACTCCTTCACCTAGTTCGCCACTGGTATGTAAAATTGTGATCATTAACAATGGAGCCAAAGACTTGGAGCTCTTAAACGTGAATCACACATTGTCACAATTCCGCACAACTAACCAGCAAGTGCACTGGGTCGTCCAAGTAATTCCTTACGTGAGTAAGGGTCGATCCCACGGAGACTATCGGCTTGAAGCAAGCTATGGTCACCTTGTAAATCTCAGTCAGGCGAATTCAGATGGTGATGGAGAATTGATAATTAAAAGATAAATAAAACATAAAATAAAGATAGAGATACTTATGTAAATCTTTGGTTGGAATTTCAGATAAGCGTATGAAGATGCATTGTACCTGCTGAACCTCTGCTTTCCTATTGCCTTCTTCCAATCATTCATACTCCTTTCCATGGCAAGCTTTATGTTGGGCATCACCGTTGTCAATGGCTACTTCCCGTCCTCTCAGTGAAAATGTTCCAAATGCGATGTCACCGCACGGCGAATCATCTGTCGGTTTTCGATCATGTCGGAATAGGATCCATTGATCCTTTTACATCTGTCACACACCCCACAATCGCGAATTTGAAGCTCGTCACAGTCATCCCTTCCCAAATCCTACTCAGAATACCACAGACAAGGTTTAGACGTTTCGGATCTCAGGAATGGCCGCCAATAATTCTAGCCTATACCACGAAGGTTCCAATCTTAGATTAAAAAACCCAAGAGATACGCATTCAAGCCATTGCTAGTAGAACAGAGGTGGTTGTCAGGCACATGTTCATAGGTGAGAATGATGATGAGTGTCATGGATCATCACATTCATCAAGTTGAAGAACGAATGAATATCTTAGAGAAGAAGTAGGCGTGAATTGAATAGAAAAACAATAGCACTTTGTATTAATTCATGAAGAACAGCAGAGCTCCACACCTTAATCTATAGTGTGTAGAAACTCCACCGTTGAAAATACAAAAGTGATAATGGTGTAAGCATGGCCGAATGGCCAGCCTCTAAGGTCTAGGGACTAAACGTCCAAAGATTCCCCCAAATACAATAGTATAAGGTCATATTTATAGAGAACTAGTAGCTTAGGGTTTACAGAAATCAGTAATTAATGCAGAAATCTTCTTCTGAGCCCACTTCGTGTGTGCTTGGGCTGAGCATTGAAGCTTCCACGTGTAGAGACTTTTCTTGGAGATAAACGCCAGCTTTTGTGCCAGTTTGGGCGTTTAACTCCAGCTTTTGTGCCAGTTTTGGAGTTAAACGCCATAATTCTTGAGCTGACTTGGAACGCTTGTTTGGGCCATCAAATCTCAGGCAAAGTATAGACTACTATATATTTCTGGAAAGCCCAGGATGTCTACTTTCCAACGCAATTGAGAGCGCACCAATTGGGCTTCTATAGCTCCAGAAAATCCACTTTGAGTGCAGGAAGGTCAGAATCCAACAGCATCTGCAGTCCTTTTTCAGCCTCTGAATCAGATTTTTGCTCAGGCCCCTCAATTTCAGCCAGAAAATACCTGAAATCACAAAAAAACACACAAACTCATAGTAAAGTCCAGAAGAGTGATTTTTAAATAAAAACTAATAAAAATATAATAAAAACTAATTAAAATATACTAAAAACATACTAAAAACAATGCCAAAAGGCGTATAAATTATCCGCTCATCACAACACCAAACTTAAATTGTTTCTTGTCCCCAAGCAACTGAAAATCAAATAGGATAAAAGGAAGAGAATATACAATGAATTCTAAAAACATCTATGAAGATCAGTATTAATTAGATGAGCGGGGCTTTTAGCTTTTTGCTTTTGAACAGTTTTGGCATCTCACTTTATTCCTTGAAGTTCAGAATGATTGGCATCTATAGGAACTCAGAATCCAGATAGTGTTATTGATTCTCCTAGTTAAGTATGTTGATTCTTGAACACAGCTACTTTATGAGTCTTGGCCGTGGCCCTAAGCACTTTGTTTTCCAGTATTACCACTGGATACATAAATGCCACAGACACATAACTAGGTGAACCTTTTCAGATTGTGACTCAGCTTTGCTAGAGTCCCCAATTAGAGGTGTCCAGGGTTCTTAAGCACACTCTTCTTTTTGCTTTGGACCTCGACTTTAACCGCTCAGTCTCAAGTTTTCACTTGACACCTTCACGCCACAAGCACATGGTTAGGGACAGCTTGGTTTAGCCGCTTAGGCCAGGATTTTATTCCTGTGGGCCCTCCTATCCACTGATGCTCAAAGCCTTGGATCCTTTTTATCACCCTTGCCTTTTGGTTTAAAGGGGTATTGGCTTTTTCTGCTTGCTTTTCTTTTTCTTTCTTTTTTTTTTCGCATATATCCTTTTTTTTTTCTGCAAGCTTTTCACTACTTTTTCTTGCTTCAAGAATCAATTTTATGATTTTTCAGATTATCAAATAACATTTCTCCTTTTCCATCATTCTTTCAAGAGCCAACAATTTTAACATTCATAAACAATCAAATTCAAAAATATGCACTGTTCAAGCATTCATTCAGAAAAACAATAGTATTGCCACCACATCAGAATAATTAAACTGTTTTAAAAATCGAAATTCATGCACTTCTTTTTCTTTTTCAATTAATAACATTTTTTTCATTTAAGAAAGGTGATGGATTCATTTTCATAGCTTTAAGGCATAGACACTTAGACACTAATGATAATGTAATAAAGACACAAACATAAATAAACATAAGCATAAAAATTCGAAAAATAGGAAAATAAAGAACAAGAAAATTAAAGAACGGGTCCACCTTAGTGATGGCGGCTTGTTCTTCCTCTTGAAGATCTTATGGAGTGCTTGAGCTCCTCAATGTCTCTTCCTTGCCTTTGTTGCTCCTCTCTCATGGTTCTTTGATCTTCTCTAATTTCATGGAGGAGGATGGAATGCTCTTGGTGCTCCACTCTTAGTTGTCCCATGTTGGAACTTAATTCTCCTAGAGAGGTGTTGATTTGCTCCCAATAGTTTTGTGGAGGAAATTGCATCCCTTGAGGCATCTCAGGGATTTCATGATGAGGAGTTTCCTCATGCTCTTGTCCATGAGTGGGATCTCTTGTTTGCTCCATCCTTTTCTTAGTGATGGGCTTGTCCTCATCAATTAGGATGTCTTCCTCTATGTCAATTCCAGCTGAATTGCAGAGGTGACAAATGAGGTAAAGAAAAGCTAGCCTTGCCATAGTAGAGGACTTGTCCGCCACCTTGTAGAGTTCTTGGGATATAACCTCATGAACTTCTACTTCCTCTCTAATCATGATGCTATGAATCATGATAGCCCAGTCTATAGTAACTTCAGATCGGTTACTGGTGGGAATGATTGAGCGTTGGATGAACCCCAACCATCCCCTAGCCACGGGCTTGAGGTCATGCCTTTTTAGTTGAACCGGCTTCCCTCTTGAATCACTCTTCCATTGAGCGCCCTCTTCACAGATGTCCATGAGGACTTGGTCCAACCTTTGATCAAAGTTGACCCTTCTAGTGTATGGGTGTTCATCTCCTTGCATCATAGGCAAATTGAATGCCAACCTTACATTTTCCGGACTAAAGTCTAAGTATTTCCCTCGGACCATTGTAAGCCAATTCTTAGGGTCCGGGTTCACACTTTGATCATGGTTCTTGGTGATCCATGCATTGGCATAGAACTCTTGAACCATTAAGATTCTGATTTGTTGAATGGGGTTGGTGAGAACTTCCCAACCTCTTCTTCGAATCTCATGTCGGATCTCCGGATATTCGCCCTTTTTGAGCTTAAAAGGGACCTCGGGGGTCACCTTCTTCTTGGCCACAACTTCATAGAAGTGGTCTTGATGCACCCTTGAGAGGAATCTCTCCATCTCCCATGACTCGGAGGTGGAAGCTTTTGCCTTCCCTTTTCTCTTTCTAGAGGTTTCTACGGCCTTTGGTGCCATAAATGGTTATGGAAAAACAAAAAGCTTTAGATTTTACCACACCAAATGTAGAAGGTTTCTCCTCCTCGAGCAAAAGAAGAAAGAAGAGAGTAGAAGAAGAAGAACTAGAGGAGATGGAGAGGGCTATGTGTTTCGGCCAAGAGGGATAGGTGGTGTGTATGTTGTGTGAAAATGAAAGAGTGAAGATGGGTTTATATAGGAGTGGAGAGGGGGTTTTGGGTTCGGCCATATAGGGTGGGTTTGGGAGGGAAAGTGGTTTGAATTTAAATGGTGAGGTAGGTGGGGTTTTATGAAGGATGGATGTGAGTGGTGAAGAGAATGGTGGGATTTGATAGGTGAGGGGTTTTTGGGGAAGAGGTATTGAGGTGATTGGTGAATGGGTGAAGAAAAGAGAGAGATGTGGGGTAGGTGGGGATCCTGTGGGGTCCACAGATCCTGAGGTGTCAAGGATTTCTCATCCCTGCACCATGTGGCGTGTAAAATGCCCCTTGCTGCCAATCCTGGCGTTAAACGCCAGGCTGCTGCCCATTTCTGGCATTTAATGCCAGCTTCTTGCCCATTCCTGGCGTTAAACACCAGTCTGGTGCCCATTTCTGGCATTAAACGCCCAGAATGGTGCCAGACTGGGCGTTTAACGCCCATTCTGCTACCCTTACTGGCGTTTAAACACTAGTAAGTTTTCGTCCAGGGTGTTCTATTTATCATTCTGTTTTTTCTTCTATTTTTGCTTTTTCAATTGTTTTTGTGACTTCACATGATCATCAACCTACAGAAAACATAAAATGACAAAAGAAAATAGAAATTTAACATAGATAATTAAAGATTGGGTTGCCTTCCAACAAGCGCTTCTTTAATGTCAATAACTTGACAGTGGGCTCTCATGGAGCCTCACAGATGTTTAGAGCAATGTTGGAACCTCCCAACACCAAACTTAGAGTTTGAATGTGGGTATTCAACACCAAACTTAAAGTTTGGTTGTGGCCTCCCAACACCAAACTTAGAGTTTGACTGTGGGGGCTCTGTTTAACTCTGTATTGAGAGAAGCTCTTCATGCTTCCTCTCCATGGTGACAGAGGGATATCCTTGAGCCTTAAACACAAGGGAGTCTTCATTCAGTTGAATGATTAATTCTCCTCTGTCAACATCAATCACAGCTTTTGCTGTGGCTAGGAAGGGTCTGCCAAGGATGATGGATTCATCCATACACTTCCCAGTCTCTAGGATTATGAAGTCAGCAGGGATGTAGTGGCCTTCAACTTTTACCAAGACATCCTCTACAAGTCCATAAGCCTGTTTCTTTGAATTGTCTGCCATCTCCAATGAGATTCTTGCAGCTTGTACCTCAATGATCCCTAGCTTCTCCATTACAGAGAGAGGCATAAGGTTTATACTTGACCCTAGGTCACACAGAGCCTTCTCAAAGGTCATGGTGCCTATGTACAAGGTATTGAGAACTTTCTAGGGTCTTGTCTCTTCAGAGGTAATCTCTGCCTAGTCAAGTCATCCAGTTCTTTGATGAGCAATGTGGGTTCATCTTCCCAAGTCTCATTACCAAATAACTTGGCATTTAGCTTCATGATTGCTCCAAGATACTTAGCAACTTGCTCTTCAGTAACATCTTCATCCTCTTCAGAGGAAGAATACTCATTAGAGCTCATGAATGGCAGAAGTAAATTTAATGGAATCTCTATGGTCTCAGTCTGAGCCTCAGATTCCCATGGTTCCTTATTAGGGAACTCCATATAGGTCAGTGGACGTCCATTGAGGTCTTCCTCAGTGGAGATCACTGCCTCTTCCTCCTCTCCAGGTTCGGCCATGTGAGACGTGTTTATGGCCTTGCACTCTCTCTTTGGATTCTCTTCTGTATTGCTTGGGAGAGTACTAGGAGGGAGTTCAGTAATTTTCTTACTCAGCTGACCCACTTGTACCTCCAAATTTCTAATGGAAGACCTTGTTTTAGTCATGAAACTTTGAGTGGTTTTGATTAGATCAGAGACAATGGTTGCTAAGTCAGAGTGGCTTTGCTTAGAATTCTCTGTCTATTGCTGAGAAGGTCATGGAAAAGGCTTGCTATTGCTAAACCTGTTTCTTCCACCATTATTGTTATTGAAACCTTATTGAGGTCTCTGTTGATCCTTCCATGAGAGATTTGGATGATTTCTCCATGAAGGATTATAGGTGTTTCCATAGGGTTCTCCCATGTAATTCACCTCTTCCATTGCTGAGTTCTCAAGATCATAAGCTTCTTCTTCAGAGGAAGCTTCCTTAGTACTGCCTGTTGCTGCTTGCATTCCAGACAGACTCTGAGAAATCATATTGACTTGTTGGGTCAATATTTTATTCTGAGCCAATATGGCATTCAGAGTATCAATCTCAAGAACTCCTTTCTTCTGAGCTATCCCATTATTCACATGATTCCTTTCAGAAATGTACATGAATTGGTTATTTGCAACCATTTCAATGAGTTCCTGAGCTTCTGCAGGCATCTTCTTCAGATGAAGAGATCTTCCAATAGAGCTATCCAATGACATCTTGGATAGTTCAGACAGACCATCATAGAAAATTCCTATGATGTTCCATTCAGAAAGCATGTTAGAAGGACATCTTCTGATCAATTGCTTGTATCTTTCCCATGCTTCATAGAGGGATTCTCCTTCCTTCTGTCTGAAGGTTTGGACTTCCACTCTTAGCTTGCTCAATTTTTGAGGTGGAAAGAACTTTGCCAATAAGGCATTGACTAGATTTTCCCAAGAGTTCAGGCTTTCTTTAGGTTGTGAATCCAACCATGTCCTAGCTCTATCTCTTACAGCAAAAGGAAAGAGCATAAGTCTGTAGACTTCGGGGTCAACCCCATTGGTCTTGACAGTATCACAGATTTGCAAGAATTCAGCTAGGAACTTATGAGGATCTTCCAATGGAAGTCCATGAAACTTGTAATTCTGTTGCATTAGAGAAATTAATTGAGGCTTAAGCTCAAAGTTGTTTGCTCCAATGGCAGGGATCGAGATGCTTCTCCTATAGAAGTCGGGAGTAGGTGCAGTAAAGTCACCAAGAACCTTCCTTGCATTGTTGCCATTGTTGTTTTCGGCTGCCATGGTTTCTTCTTCCTTAAAGAGCTCTGTTGGGCCCTCTAAAGAGAATTGTGCTTTAGCTTCTCTTAGCTTTCTCTTTAAGGTCCTTTCAGGTTCAGGATCAGCTTGAACAAGTATGCCTTTATCTTTGCTTCTGCTCATATGAAAGAGAAGAGAATAAGAAAGTAGGGAATCCTCTATGGCACAGTATAGAGATTCCTTGAGGTGTCAGAGGAAAAGAAGAATAGAAGGAGGAGGTAGATAGAAGAGAATTCGAACATATAAAGAAGGAGGGAATTCGAATTGTACCTTGAGGAGGAGTGTTAGTCCTTTAAATAGAAGGATGTGAGAAGAGGGGAAGAATTTTCGAAAATAAATTAACAAGATTTTGAAATAATAAAAAGAAATTTGAAAATTTAATTGAGATTTTCGAAAATTAAGATTGGGAAAGAAATTAAGTGATTTTTGAAAAAGATTTTGAAATTAGAAATCAAAAAGATATGATTGAGAGTTAATTTTGAAAAAGATGTGATTGAAAAGATATGATTGAGAAGATATGATTGAAAATCAATTTTAAAAAAAAAAGAAAGTTTTAAAATTAAAGTTGATTACTTGACTAACAAGAAATTAGAAGATATGATTCTAGAATTAAAACTTTTGATCCTTTCTTAATAGGCAAGTAACAACTAGAAAATTTTGAAGTAAATCATTAATTGTAACAAGGATTTTCGAAAATAATAAAAAATGGAAAGAAATTGATTTGAAGAGATATGATTGAAAAGATATGATTTGAAAAAGATTTGATTTTGAAAAATTATGAAGATTTGAAAAAAATTTGAGTTAAAAACAAAATCTTCCCTCTAGTGTCATCCTGGCGTTAAACGCCCAGAATGGCATCCATTCTGGCATTTAACGCCCAAAATGCTACCTTTTTGGGCATTAAACGCCCAGCCAGGTACCCTGGTTGGCGTTTAAACCCCAGTTTTCCTTCTTCACTGGGCGTTTTGAACGCCCAGCTTTTTCTGTTTGATTCCTCTGCTGAATGTTCTGAATCTTCAATTCTCTGTATTATTGACTCAAAAAGACACAATTTTGAAAATATTTTTAAATTTTCAATGATGAGAAACAATAAAAATTGCAACTAAGATTAAATAAACAATGCATGCAGGACACCAAACTTAAAAATTTTCATATAGGAGACACTAACAAATTGAGAATGCATATGAGAAACAACGAAACACACAAAACAAGAGAATTGAAAGATCAGAGCAATGAAATCATCAAGAACAACTTGAAGATTAATGAAGAACATATTGCATGTTTTCGAAAAATGCAGGAAGAATGCAATTGACACCAAACTTAAAAATTGATACTAGACTCAAACAAGAAACATACAATATTTTTTATTTTTATGATTTTATAAATTTTTTTGTGATTTTCAAAACTTATATGGAAAAGAAAATAAATGGATTCAAAACGTTTAATAAGAATTCCAGGAATCATGAAAAGTTAGTCTAAAGCTTCAGTCTAAAAAGATTAGACATATTTGGCCAAGCTTCAGCAGGACATTACATTCAGTAGCTAAATTGATGAGAATCAATCAACTTTTATGATGATAAGAACATCACCTTAAAACTCTATAATCCATTCTTAAAAACTCTGAAAAGTACCTAATCTAGGCAACAAGATGAACCGTCAGTTGTCCAAACTCGAACAATCCCCGGCAACGGTGCCAAAAACTTGGTATGCGAAATTGTGATCAACAACAATGGCGCCAAAGACTTGGAGCTCTTAAACATGAATCACACTTTGTCACAATTCCACACAACTAACTAGCAAGTGCACTGGGTCGTCCAAGTAATACCTTACGTGAGTAAGGGTCGATCCCACGGAGACTGTCGGCTTGAAGCAAGCTATGGTCACCTTGTAAATCTCAGTCAGGTGAATTCAGATGGTGATGGAGAATTGATAATTAAAATATAAATAAAACATAAAATAAAGATAGAGATACTTATGTAAATCTTTGGTTGGAATTTTAGATAAGCGTATGAAGATGCTTTGTTCCTCCTGAACCTCTGCTTTCCTATTGCCTTCTTCCAATCATTCATACTCCTTTCCATGGCAAGCTTTATGTTGGGCATCACCGTTGTCAATGGCTACTTCCCGTCCTCTCAGTGAAAACGTTTCAAATGCGCTGTCACCGCACGGCTAATCATCTGTCGGTTCTTGATCATGTCGGAATAGGATCCATTGATCCTTTTGCGTCTGTCACACGCCCCACAATCGCGAGTTTGAAGCTCGTCACAGTCATCCCTTCCTAGATCCTACTCAGAATACCATAGACAAGGTTTAGACGTTCCAGATCTCAGGAATGGCCGCCAATAATTCTAGCCTATACCACGAAGGTTCTAATCTTAGTAGCACAGAGTAGAACAGAGGTGGTTGTCAGGCACATATTCATAGGTGAGAATGATGATGAGTGTCACAGATCATCACATTCATCAAGTTGAAGAACGAATGAATATCTTAGAGAAGAAGTAGGCGTGAATTGAATAGAAAAACAATAGTACTTTGTAGTAATTCATGAAGAACAGCAGAGCTCCACACCTTAATCTATGGTGTGTAGAAACTCCACCGTTGAAAATAAAAAAGTGATTATGGTGTAAGCATGGCCGAATGGCCAGCCTCCAAGGTCTAGGGACTAAACATCCAAAGATTCCCCCAAATACAATAATATAAGGTCCTATTTATAGAGAACTAGTAGCCTAGGGTTTACAGAAATCAGTAATTAATGCAGAAATCTTCTTCCGGGCCCACTTGGTGTGTGCTTGGGATGAGCATTGAAGCTTCCATGTGTAGAGACTTTCCTTGGAGTTAAACGCCAGCTTTTGTGCCAGTTTGGGCGTTTAACTCCAGCTTTTGTGCCAGTTTTGGAGTTAAACGTCAGAATTCTTGAGCTGACTTGGAACGCCTATTTGGTCCATCAAATCGCAAGCAAAGTATGGACTATTATATATTGATGGAAAGCCCAGGATGTCGACTTTCCAACGCAATTTAGAGCGCGCCAATTGAGCTTCTGTAGCTCCATAAAACCCACTTTGAGTACAAGGAGGTCAGAATCCAACAGCATCTGCAGTCCTTTTTCAGCCTCTGAATCAGATTTTTGCTCAGGTCCCTCAATTTCAGCCAGAAAATACCTGAAATTACAGAAAAATACACAAAATCATAGTAAAGTCTAGAAGAGTGATTTTTAAATAAAAACTAATAAAAATATAATAAAAACTAATTAAAATATACTAAAAACAATGCCAAAAAGCGTATAAATTATCCGCTCATCAGCCACCCAATCCTTCGCTTGAGTGGGTAAAACTTCTAACTCTCAGCTTTATTTTCCCACTTGAGTATGGTTTGCTTGAGACGGATGGCCAACTTAGGGCGCTTTGTGGAATTAAGCGAAAAAGAAGGATGTTTAGTGGTTGGCGTTGTAAATCTAGATTCATTATAGTTGGAAGCTCAAAATTGAAGAACATGAATTGGTGTAATGCTCAAGTAAATGGGTCAAGGAGAGTAGTTTGGTGCTTCTATGGGAATTCTGCTTTCTCGTCGCCCGGACAAAGTCAAGGCAATCAATTAAAAGATGGGTGCGAGGACAAGATATGTGATCCTGGATTAGCTTATGAAAATAAATATTGGGAGCTCGTGTCTTGGAGAGGACCTCACCAAAGCTTATTGAAGATGGTTGGAACTTATGACAACCGATTGGAGGACAAGCACTCTTGGAGGTTCAAGGATGGGTACAAACATAAGCCACCTTGACAAGAAGCCTCCCAAATATCCAACTTAAGGACCTAAACCAAAAGTGCTTGGTGGGAGACACCCCACCATGGTAAACTCTTTCCATTCCCTTGTAAATATAACGAATGAATGAATTGAGTTCCATTGTATATAAATCCTTTGCTTCTTGGTACATTTTGCCTTGCTTGTTAAGGTGTCTATACTTTTTATGCTTTAATTAGGGATGATTCTTTGAATTTGAGTTTTTGCTTGGCTTGCAAGTTTCCTCAATTTGTTTGAAAAATTCCCTATATCTCAAAAATATGCTTGATTTTGCACCTTAGCTAGTTTTAAAATTTTAGAGGAGGATAGGAAAGTTATAAGCTCACTTTGATGCTCATAAAAAAAAAACCCCCAAGCCACGTGCAAGCGCAAAGCGCGCGCGCATCGGCTACACATTTCGACACTCTGGGCCAAGGACCAGAGAGTTGTGCCACTTTTGGGCCAACTCTGTGTCTCGACCCACACAGACGCACGCTGTACGCGTTCGTGCCACTCGTTGTTTTACTACCCACGCGATGGCGTACTTGGCGCCTCCGCATCCATTCCATAAGTTCAAGCCATCCACGCGTAAGCGCACAGTGCGCGCGCGCGTCGACGCGTTTTAGCATCACCCAGGCCAAAGGAAGCGAGAGTTGTGCCAACTCTGGGCCTCTTGTGTGCCTCTGGCCCAGCACACCCGCGTGGACGTGCACCGTACGCGTTCGCGCCGATCCCCGATTTTCCCATCTACGCGTAGGCGCGTATGGCGCCTCCACGCCACTTCTCTATTTCTGTCACCCACGCGGACGCGCACGGTGCGCGCCCACGTGGATTTAAAAATCCCATTTAACCAGGGACGCGAAAGCCCTAGCGCAGACGGACCCCCGGCTCCCTCTCTTATCTAACGTCTTTCCCTCTTCTCCCTCCTCCATAACCACCTTCCCTCTCCATAACCGGCGAGCACTCCGGCGTCCACCACCACCGTCGCCGCGCGCTCCAACGCCCCCTCCTCCCTCGCTCTCCTTCTCTCCCACTCTGCCCCCTCCTCTCAGTTTTCTCTCACTTCGCCCCTGCTACGCCACGAGCGCAGCCGCTACCCCCTATTGTCGCCGGCGAAAGCTCCATGGTGCCACCAAACCGCCGTCTGCTCTGGCCAACTCACTCCTCTCTGCTGCACCTTCCCTTCAACCGTCCCGTTCAGTCTCTGTCTCCCCAGGTTCTGCTTCCCTTTTACCGCTTTATGATAATTCTATTAGTTTAGTTAGATTAGCTTAGTTAGTTAGTTTAGTTTAATTTAGGTGGTTAGCAAATCTAGGCTGAGTAGTGGATTTAGAATTAATTGAAATCTTTGCTACTGTGTAAAATTGCTCTGTTTCATTGCTTTGCTTGTGCTGTATGCCTGGCTTGCCATTATTGAGTAATGCTTTACTGATCGATACTGGTTGCTTGCTTACTCATAACTGCTTGCTGGATGATTTATTTTAATTTCCTTTCTAATGCTTTGTTGCTGCACTATTGGCTTGATTGCCCCATTCATATGAATTTATACATGATTTTTGTGCTTTTGACTTTTGATGAATTCATATGGAATCTGATTTGACTGTTTAAATTTGGGATTTAGCCAATGTACTGCTGAAATGCTACCGAATTTTTCTTAACCATATTTCTTGAATTGACATTGTTTGATGGATGTAACAAACTGCTATTTGATGATTTCTATGTCAAATAAAATTGTGTCGTCCAAATGGTTTTGAAAATTCCTCAAGAATAGGTTCTTTGGTCATGCCTCTAATACTCCTTGCTTGCTTGCAATGCTAACTTGCATATATGCATTGCATGATTAAGTAAACCTTCAGATTGACCATAACTTGTGACTTCCTTAAAATATCAGACCTCTTTTGCATAAACATACAAGTTGAAAGTTTTTAATCTATGAGGCTAATTAATTCACATGTTTATGCATAATTGACATTAAGCCACATAGACCATAAGATTTTTCACTCTTTTCTCAGCTTGTAACTTTTGTGCATTATTGAATTTAGTGTTGAATAATTCTTGATTGAATTTTTTTTTATGATTTGACTTCACTAACACAAGTTCATTTGACTCTAGTGATCATTGCATTGATTAGTAGACTGTTTCAGATTGATTGCTTTCTAGCTATACCATATTTCATCATCAATGACTTATTGCATTTCTTGATTGTGAACGTGCTTATATTCTTATTTTGTGCATTCTCTTTTCAATTGAACTAGTAACCACCATATCACTAATTTTCAAACTAATTTATAACTTTAACTCGTTTAACCAGCTAACTTCTTTTGCTTTTCGATCTAACTCTTTTTATCATTATTTTGGATATGGTGTTTCCTAAGCTTAATGAACAAGTAATGTGCAAAATATGGTTTGAATTCTTGTTTTGAAGTTTGGCTTGCATTCTGAATTTTGTTTGCTTGTATTCCAAGAAATCTCCTTTCTTTGATTCACTTCATGAATATGTTTTGCTTTGAGTGCTTTGTATCTATCTGGCTATCTGCTTATATTGTATCATCTCTATTTTTTAGGATGTCGGACAAAGGAAAGGCTATAGCCACTACTTTCAAATAGAGGAAGCGCTCTAAGGCCTCTACCACCTCTCCCTATGCAAAATATGCTAAGAATCCGCTGAATGAGGTGGATAGGGAAAACCAGTTGCTACCATCCACTGACCAAGTCAATTTCCCAAACCTCTATTGTAAGCTTCGCTTCTCTGACTTCCGGAAGAAAAATCTGAACATTGAGAAGAAACTGCTTCTTCCAAATGATGTGAGGCGTGCCATTAACACCCGGATTCTGGAGTTAGAATTGGACTTTGTTGATAGAGATTTGGGGAGGGTGAACACTTCATGGGTGAGAGAATTTTATTGCAACTTCTTCCGAGCCAATATTGGTTTATTTCAGCTGAGGGGTAGAGAGATTATGATCACTGAGGATGCTATTGGAGATGCACTGCTTTGCCACCATCGTCCTGATGAGACCTGCGCCTATAGGCAGGTAGAGGTAGCTATCCTCTCCATGACCTTTGACTATGAGGCGCTTAAGCATGTGATTGCTACTCCTGACGCTCCCTGGGTGATGGATTCGAACAATAAGAAGCCTAAGGGGATGCGCTTTGCTTATCTGACGAGGGAGGCCAAGACTTGGCAGCAGATCTTCGCCCACTATGTCTTCCCTACCACTCACTTTTCAGAGATCCCGATGGATTTGCTGGTTCTAATTGGGTGTGTGATGGAGGGAAAGGAGATAAATTTCCCCTGACTGGCCAGACATAGTGTGTGGAGAGCTCATATTCGCGGCATGCTACCCTTTCCTACACTGGTCACCAGCATGATTAAGCTGGCAGGTGTCCCGTGGGAGGATGATGATGTGACACCACCACCCCCAAATAACGATGACAAGGAGAACACCATTCTATGGGGTGGGTGGGTGCACTAGAAGCCCCCACCCAAACGCCGTTCACGAGCCAGAGCAATGGAGGAGGCAGCTCAGCCCTCATCGTCAGCAGCAGTCACAGGACCCCCTTCTACTTTAGCAGCCACAGCATCCTTACCACCACCAGTACCTGAGCCGACTTATCTGCTGGTGCAGCACCTTCTTCGCTTTGTGGAGTGCTTCGAGCGTCGTGTCATGCGACGTCTCGATTGCATCGACCAGGTGTTTGTATCATAGGGCATCGAGCTACCGCTGCTTCCAGACTCTTCAGCTTCCGATGAGCAGGATCAGGAGGAGGAGCT